>NC_069115.1:19404787-19533823 GCF_025612915.1 Magallana angulata | reverse complement strand
TGACCAGTCTTTAAAATGTTCATTCAAAACGCGTACGTGTTCCGTTAAGAATTTGATCGTTGCATTAGCTTAACAATACTCTATTATTTGATGAATTAATATTTATTTAGGATGTACATAACACTTTTTATAACAATTGCGAATAGGTCCCAACGAAACATACCCTGAAATAGATGAAGAGTAAAAATGCACATTTGAATTTTAAATGGACAGCCCATTCACACATGCAGTGTATATGCATAAATACTACATACATGTTTAAAACCACCAATTATTGAGCAAAGTAATTTCAAAGCATAATTACATGTACTTGTTCATGCATATATATATGGGTATAATCAATGTTGTAGAAAAATAAGAAAATACATCGCTAAGGCAAAAGAGTTTTTTAAAAAATGTTCAGATTGAAAATGATCACATATATTTGTAGTGTATGTACTATGTACACAAATTCGTGCATTTAATAATGACATAAAATGCGGAAGCGCGTTTGAATTTCTTGGCGACGTGTTACAGGTAATCTATGTATCAGACAACATTACACAAATTTCCTCTCATCTGCTTTCAGTCGGTTGTTCTTCCTGCGCTCTACTTTCCTGCTCCGCGGGTTGTGAATCGTTTACTGGAACTTCACCCTGCTCCTGAATTTCGTTTTCCTCCGTCTTCTCTCTTTCCTTCCACGTGGCCTTGATCTCTACCACTATAGACTTATTCGACCTGTTTGTGTTCGCCTCCTCATTTTTGTTCAAAGATAAGTTTGATCTGTTGGTTTGGGCTTCCATTACGTCATTTTCAAGTCTGACGTCACCATTATCCCGCGCGTCGCTCACGTCTCCGGGTTGATTGACATTGATGACCGACTGGAGAAGTCGGTTCTCCTGTCCGTAC
Source organism: Magallana angulata (assembly GCF_025612915.1). NCBI lineage: Eukaryota > Metazoa > Mollusca > Bivalvia > Ostreida > Ostreidae > Magallana > Magallana angulata. Next base: position 19,532,935 of record NC_069115.1, on the reverse strand, counting down.
TGAGACAGGTCACTTTTCTCTCTTTCCCGGGGGAAACTGGTTTTCCGTCCTTCGACAACTACGTTATTTTGAAAATTTTCCACGTATTGTTTGTAAGCGTCCACCGACTTGTAATCTTTTGACGGTACAACGGGTACTGCTTGAATGGCTGGTACCTGTACGTAATGCTTATAGGTATGGTACAGAGGGCGACCCTGCTCGTTCTTCAGGGGTCGTTCCGTGCGGTTCCTTGAAAACCCGATTCCGTGAAACTCGAACGGTTGTTGGACATTCGTCGTGTATTGGCCAGACTCGTGGCTGACCGTGATCCGTTTAACCTCCAGAAAATTCACGTCGGCCGGGTTGTCGCCGCGATTTTTGAACAGTTTCCGCCGTAACGTTCTCCCTAATGCTAGCTGCCGGTGAGGTTGCGGAACATGCGTTTTGTCCGATTTGGAATCTTTGGAGAAATCCAAAACCAAATTGTTTTTCCGGATCTTGGGTTGAACGTCCTCTCCTGCGGTCCAAGGGCGGTTTTCTTTGGGAATGTGGGGCAAGGTGGAACAGTTGTACCGGACTTTACTGTCCCTGCTGACGGAATACCGGTACAATACGTCACGTGCATCCCTGACCCCCGCCACAGATTCCCGCCATTTTTCCCATTCGTCTTTTTCCTCGTCGCTCGTCGACTTCGAAGACGAACCTCCTTCGGAAGCCTTCGTAGAGCCGTTCGGAAGCAAGTACTTCATCATTCGGGGATAACTCCCTAAGCTTCCCAGCGTCAAGTTACTCTTCTCCATTTCTAGCTTCTGAAAGGACGCCCTACTTGCGCCAATGCTTGTGTTTTTGCTTGGTAAATGAAAACGGAGTGGCGAGTCTAATTTCTCCTGTCTGCTTGGATATCGACTGAACCCCGTGCTTAGATCCGCTAGGGTAGGGGCGCGGACGCCCCCAGAAAATATCTGTTTATGGATCCGCTCCAAAGTTTGTTTGTCCGGAATCTTGATTTTTTTGTCCGTCGTTAATTTTTCCGGAGAATCTCTCGGGGGGAACAAACTGCTGTAAGAGCTACTAATAATCTTCAGAGTCCTGTCGTTAATTTGAGTAGCCATTTTGTCTCAGGAAATAATCCAACATAATAATAGCGGAATATAATTACACATGATCTAAAAGCACTCACGGGAAAAAATATTAATATATGAACACACGTTGAATTTTATCGCCACATGTGCGCAACAACTGGAGATCCAATTCACAGGTATCAAATTCTCTGTGGTAATTCCCAAAGGTTCTGCCTTCGATAATGTATCTATTCAACTGCAAACAAAATGCATTGCTATAGTAGATGATTACACACAAATATCAACTGTTGTAATGGCTTAACCTTTTTTTAATTGTGCAGATTTCTCTTTCCCCATTGTATGCCGGTATTGAGCGCGGTGTTTTTCATTCTCATAAATCGCTTTATGTACATTTTAAATGGTCCCCGCTCTCTCTCCGAAATGCGGATTATGAAAATAGAATTAAAATGTTGATCAACTGAACTTATAAGAATTATATTATGATCTTATCGCATTCAGGTATACGCTAAATAAACGAAAGCGACAGAGTAGGGTCTAATGGTTTGAGCATATAGAGAGAGGGGCCACATTATATCACATTTCATTCAACCCCTCAAATAGTGTTGACAGAAAAATGTGAATTCAAAACATTCTATCACCTAATGAAAATAAAATACGGAAAGTAGATTGTTGTCGTAAACTACTTACTAAATATTGACCCTGCCTTTACATTTGTCAAAAGGGGAGATCTTTAGAAAATAGGAACCAAGAAGAGAATAAATAATTCATCAATTTTTTTTTCAGAATTGAACTTGGTGACATTTTGTACATGTATGTCTGTGTTCCCATAACGAAAACGAGGCCCGACCTTTCTTGTATATGCACATGTATAACGCTGAAAACGAGATTATGTGTCCTGCATAAAACTAAAGTTGATTTTTTTTTCTTTATCTAGTTCATTTTCCTACACAGAAAAACGTTTATACATGTATAAATACATAATCCTGTCATACTTTGAAGTACAATAAAGACACTAATTTATTAGTAAGAACAGTATCATTTTTTTTGGGGGGGGGGGGGGGCTCAAGTTCACTGTCTGCATGTATTAGTTAATAATTTACATGTACATAGAAGAAAAGTTTTACCTGTTTTCTGCAATTCTCACAAGAACTTGTTTCGGTTTTGGAACTTTACGTCGGTAGTATAAAAATAACAGCGTGTAATTTGGAGTTCGATTATACATGTATATCAATACCTTGTTAGAGACATCAATACACAGTGGGTGAATCTTTAAATCTTTATCACAGATACAAATGCATGTAGAATAACTCTCAAATTTCACAATCTATACCACATGGTTCGATCATTGAGTTATACACATAGTACACGGGTTTATTTTGTAACAAATTAATATATTACAAATTTAGAAAGAAAAAAAAAAACGAAGAGAGAGAGAGAGAGAGAGAGAGAGAGAGTTGGAGTTGGAGGAGGAGAAAGAGACATTACCTAAAGACTTACATTTTAGAACAGTTCTTCTGGAATATTACCAGATTCATTTATTTCTCTGTGACCCAGGTACATAGAACTACCCTAAAAACCGACGATTTATTATTCGTCCAATATAGTGACGGAGGCGCGCCAATTTGGTGATATAAAACCGATGAACTCGGAGATTACTTCCCAGTATGTGGTTTAAACGCAATGATGTTTTTGTAGTTCAAAGAACACAAAAACATGTTGTTTTTATTTCAAGGTGCATTTTCGCCGACTTCGGATCATAAAAATCAATGAAATGCTCTGAACTTCATTTTGGTGAAATTCCGTTTTATCTTGTATTATGTACAGGTCGATTGATAATACTAAACAGCAAAACGTCAGAATTTAAATGTCGTTCCGCCATGAGAAAAATTTATTGCATCAACTTTACTCTTCTGTCTACTTGCATTCATACGGAGAACCAAATCTTCTGCTCAGATCAAGAAATGGTCTTGACATTTAAAAAAAAATGATGTATAGACTTTTTAATTCTGTCGATTATTTTACCTCGCAAACATAACTGTTATTTCGAAAATAATGATGTAAATGGATATATATCACATGTAGATATTTAACTACTTCAACCATGTGCGGATCCAGATTTTTTTTCGGGGAGGGGGTCTGGACCTCCTCACCCCACTCCCCACCTCGACCCCCCCCCCCCCCCAGTCTTGATCCACGCATGTCGATTTCTGGTGGCTTGCATATACTATGCTATCGAAATAGGAATGTGCTTCCTTATTCTTCTGACCAACACATACTGACACAGGCATCTGACGTTATATATCTTCCTCGTTATAAAAAATATAGACCCCTTACCTTGTAATACATAATGTACATGAACTATCATGTAGATGTGTACTTCTTTTTCAACAGAGAAAAATATAATATACATGTAGCACCATGTGCATTTGAGCATACACGTCTTTAAAATAGCAACACCAAGAGAGATAACTCTAGAGGTACAATTCGAGCAAGGATGGAAGGGGGGGGGGGGGGGGTAAGGGTTGCGCGAAAGGGGGGGGGGGGGTTAGCTAACAGACTGATTGACAGTCATTCATAATTTACGCAGAATTAATACATCTTAATTAACAATGGTCGCGTCCACCACGGTCTGTTAAATTAAATGCATGTTTTAGAGGGACTAATCTCTTTTTTTGATCTCTCTCTGTTTAAGATCATTAAAACGTTAGTACACATTGTATAGCGTATGGCTTTGCTTGACAATACTCAACCTAAACCTGCGATATCGGGGCAGAGATTTTCATAATTGTATATATGGATATATATATATATACGCGTCTGTGCCAACAATTTCCATGCGAGAAGGGGGTGCATAAACGTGCAATAAGTTTCTTATTATTCCGTGGGAGCAGATTTTGAATTATAATCCGTCGCTTTGCAATTGATTATTATATCCCCGATTTTGGCTGGCTGTCGTAAAATGGCGTGAAATTAGATTACTGTGATGTTCCGCTAAAGACCGGCGAGATATGGAGGGCCGAATTAATTTAAAACTGAAACAACTAACAAAGTCAAGGACCATTTCTAAGGTAAGGCTTTTTATTTTGGTTCTCTCTTTGATTTTTCAAAATACGGCATAACTTTATAAAAGAACAAGAAAGGTATTGTTTGGGGAGATGAGAAGAGAGAGAGAGGGAGAGGAGAGGGGGGGGGGGGGTGCAGCCATTTTTCTCACACCTGTTTAAATGCCGCTTTGAAAAGTTTTATTGTAATTTAAGACTTATTAGGCAAAAACTTGTAAGACCCTTAAGTACCAGACGCTCTACGCTGCGGGAATTTTGGCAAATATGTCCTGATCTTGGCACACTAGATTATCGCCTATGTATAGTTACATTTATATTGAAAGTAAACTAGTGTATTACGTTAATATGGAAGCGTTTTTTCTTTTGCTTGGTCCATATGACCCCCCCCCCCCCTCACGACAAGCTCCAATGGGTAGTTCGTTATAGTGGTTATGGGTATGAGGTTATCTACCCGTCTATCTTGATAGGAATGGTACTGTATTGTCCAAGTATACTGACGTATACATGTAAACGCGAGTCGGTCATGCGCAGATCAATCCGGGGGGGGGGGGGTGTATGCCACCCCCCCCCCCCCCCCGAAAATTCAAATAAATTAGTATTTATCCCGACCGAAAATAGGCCTCGAACCCCCACCCCTCCTGGAAAATAAATTATCCTTCAGACCCCCCTCCCCCTTTGGAATTTTTTTTCTGGATCCTTGAATTTCGGCGAATACAATTCTTTTGCCCCATTTGATGTTACAGACACATCTATCATCACGCATGCATGTGGAAAGCAGGTGCTTGAAAATCGCCAGTGTGATGAAATGATCGAGGGGAGGGACATGGAGGTCTAGTTAGGGTGGGAGGCCCACGCAGGTACTGTTGAAGGGGGTGAAGGGGTAAAATAAAAACTGAACCCGCGGGGACGTAATAGACGGCGATCCAAGGTACTCTCTCTCTCTCTCTCTCTCTCTCTCTCTCTCTCTCTCTCAATGTAAATTTATTCCACTGTGATTTTGAATTTTATGAATATTACGACCTCTTCGCTATTCAAATTTTACTTGTAAATTTTTTTTTAAAGTGTGTATATGACGTTATCTTCACAAGACAGCTCTCTGTTTTGTGGTTTTTAGAAAACTTGTGTGGTCGTATATTTCTTGACGATTCTTAACGACAAACTTTTATAGAGATGTTTATATAGCCAAGTGATTGTTTGAAAGAGGAAAAAACAAATCTGAGATAACGCATGTCTTGTATCCTTTATTCACGGAAGATATGAAAGGTTAGGAAAAGTTCACATACAAGATGACGAAACTCAACAAAAGTGTCTTATGCTTAACGATACAATTAAAAAATGTAAAGAATTTTAATTGTTTTAATGTATTTGACCCGCCTTGTACTTTAAGGTAGCTCCATACTCGTAAAATTCTCTGAGAAAAGTTGAAAAACCGAACTGATTTCGATTTAATAGACTTAAATTTCATCAATTGTTAGAAAAAATATACATGTCATCACACTTTTTGAGATGCCAGATAAACATAAACTAAAGCATATTTTAGCATTAGAAAAATGTATTTTTTTTCTGTCAAAAGTAAAATCTTGTAGGCAGAAATTTGTTTTTCTTGTTTAATTTTAATGTCAACTTTATCAGAAAACTAAAATTACAAAAATATTTTAAAATTAATCGTTGGAATAAGAAAAACTATAGCATTTAGACATACAACTGAGAGAAAAGTCAGAAAAGAGTTATTTCCCCTTTGCATAGATAAAATATATAAAAATTTGGAAATTTAGTATAAAATTAAGTGCAAAAATATCTTTAACCTACCAATAATTCTAATTACATCCATGTGATTATATTCACATAAAATAAATAAAACTATCTTGCACAATTTTTAACGAATTCAATGTTTTACAAAAAAGTGTGACGTCACAGAACACTGGATCTACTTTAAAAAACATCTTATAAACTCCAATCCAATTTCAGAGAGAAATCTGCTCTAGAACACGTGTTATACTAACACCACTCCAATGGACAATAATGTCTTAATTTTAACGCATGCTATGAACTTCAATTTATATCAAATCACACATTTTTTCCCCTTATGAAATAATAAAAATCTATTTTGTTTATCCCCTCTAAGAAAATTAAATTTAGAAACACACAAGAACTTGTATAAATTGACAGAATATATTGAAAGGTATCAAGTGTCGGGGGTGAGAGAGAGAGAGAGAGAGAGAGAGAGAGAGAGAGAGAGAGAGAGAGAGAGAGAGAGAGAGAGAGAGAGAGAGAGAGAGAGAATGAGATAGAGAGAGACAGAGAGAGAGAGAGAGACAGAGAGAGAATTAACTGTAAAATCGAAGTTATAAGAGGTATACGCCCACCCCCACACCCCCCACCCCATCCACACAGATTAATTTTTCATGATTTACGGTGAGTTTTTTTTTCTCTGCTTGAGAAGAATATCTGGATGAGTCTGCCCCCCCCCCCCCCCACACCCCTCAACTTTCAAAAACAATGTTAGGTGCCTGATTGATAATTCCCTCCGCGAACTTTTTTTCCGTCATGTTTTTTTTTTAACTTCTTCCTTCCTTCCCTGTTTTCCAAAAATAGATAATTTGAAAATTAATACTATGGATATCTGATTGTACATGGATTCTCAACTCTCTGGACTCCATAATCGTATTTGAAATCTCTCCTAGATTTTCTTGAGCTAAATATTTGTTTTTTGTCTTTCAAAGGCACGTACACCGTTCAGTAATTATTGAATGAATATCAGTATTACCTTGAACACACCTTTGATAAAGAATCGGTTCCCTTTTTATCTTGTGTATTTAGTTTGATGAAAGAGAGACCGTAGCATCATGGCTATTTATGAAACAAAGATATTTAAATGCTCAACCGTCAAGCATGATTCAAGCATGATTCTCACAGCAAAATTTAAAACCACTTCTTACTTTAAATGCATGCACTCAAATGCAAGTACCAAACGTTTGAAGTTTTACAGAATTTTGAACAAGATATCATGTGTTGCATATAGTGAAAAAATCAATCCGGGTTGACTAATTCCGATCGTATTTATTCCTCTGAGTAACTTTTTTTCTTTTACTTTGGTCTCTCTTTAATAACATCGATAATATGATTAAGATCTCTGGGATATCAAGGTAAAACAGGGGAGATTAAGATCTTTGAATTGACAAGTGACTGCAGTGGTAACAAAGCTATTGTGCTTTTAAACGGTAATCTGGGTGCAGACATCACAGGCAGCTCGTAACTATACACTTTACAGCAGCGGACAGTTAATGGGAATTTAATTAAATCATTTTTTGACTTCCAACGTCTGACAATTATGGAAACAGATACCAATGAAAATGGATGTATCTGTTATTTGGATCTGTAAGTTCAAGGGTAAAATGGTGTGTCATACTTCGCCGCCATTTTTATTCGTTAATGTTGATAATATAGGTTAACAAAATGTAATAAGTTATTTTTTTTCAGTTTGTACGTTCATAGAAGATGTCCACAGCTATCGATAAACTGAGGGTCAAAGGAGCGCCTGCGCCACGAAACACACCTACGTCATCTCCGGTCATGGCGACGTCACGAGCGAATCGTCCGGTTATAACGAGCACTATACTGACATTAGACAAGTCGTACGAAATCATCCTAAAGCAGACGTCACGTCACTCCCTTGAGCTAGCAGCGGCGGGGATGTCTGCTGCTTCACGGAGAATGGAGTATCTGAATCGTGTGCAACACGCAAATTTTGGAATTTCCACCATGGATTCGCCATTTATTGTTTGCGAGGACAGCATAATTGAAGAGAAACCGTACTTTGTTCTATGTGGACAACCCGTTAATGGAGTTTCGGCCAAATCTCTTGAAAAGTACCTGTCGGAAAATCGAACGGGAAACTTTAAGACTTCTCCCCATGAAATGTATAGAGTACGTCACGGGGTAAAAACAGCAAAAGTTCGTACAGAACCTCCATTCCTAGTGTCTCGGTCCAAAAGGGCCAAGTCTGATCTTGTGGACTACTCTAGTCATCGCTCCGACACCGTTTTATCTTCTGCAGTGTCACGGAAACCTCTCTCGGAAGCCAACTCTAGCGCCGTCCCTATCGAACTGACCACCAAATCTCTCAAGAGTTTTCGTGAACCCGGAAGAGCTACAGTTCAATCTAAGTCAGCCGATTACTTGGCTTTCCGACCAATCAAATCCAGCAAGGTGATGATGACGCGACACGAGATGACGGAGAAAATAGTGAGGGACCACGAGTCTGGGAAAGCCCTGCTGACGTGTATCCACGTCAATAATCACATTCCGGGAAACGCCCGGAACCACGAGGTTGATGAAAACAGTATACAGGCGCAGAGTAAAGCATTTTCTCAGAACGGGTTACGGCCGTTCAATAACCCGTACCGAAATCTCAAGCACAGAGAAACTGTCATCATGAAAGACCGGAAGACTGACATGAAATCGGTCCGGAAGATTGCAAATTTGCCGGTGGATGTCCATATGATCCAAAACGGAAAACAAATAGACCTTCCTAAAAATATCCTTCGCGTCCCCAATCCGTGCTCAGATACTTTTTTGTTGCAAATGCTACTTACAGCGAACAACCCAAAAACTTACCAACCACCCAAAGCGACTCGTGTATCCACGGGGAAATACTCGGACATAGCTTTGCAGCGAGATTTGGATGACTTCAGTCAAGTACGGAGCCCGTCGGTGCCCCCAAAATCCCCGGCAGGTCCAGCAAAATCCCCGGATGAGAAAACGTCGAGTCACCAAGAAGAAGAAGAGAGAAGCATAGAAGCAGTCGATTCAAAGGATCAGAATGACGAAAGCCAGTGACGTCATTTTCTAAGCAGCTTATAGGTACATGTATTCCGACCTGAAGTTATATTACATTTACAATAAACATGTATATGTATTTTTTATGAACTAAACATGTAGATATTATCAATGAATGCATACACTTGTATAGCAGTTTTACACAAACCCCGCCCATAAGCTTGCCATTACAGTGACATGACGATGTTGAAAGTTTAGAGAGTTTAATTGTATATACAATTTTTGAATAAACGATGTTTAGACTGAAGTTAATGGAAAATACGTTACAACACTGCTCTATCTTGTCAGAAACTGAGTAAACAGGCCTTTATTTTATTTTTCATCAATTTTTTTTAGATGAGAACTAGAAATGTGTTGGCGTTGCTATTCCAATGCAACCAAGGGGACTTGGTTAGAAACAAAGTGCTGTGTTAACTGTAATGTTTGTTGATTTCATTGTTTAAATCATTTGGATTCTCTATAAGATGTTTTATTGAGAGAGAGAGAGATAGAGAGAAAAAGAAAGAGAGATCGAGAGAGAGAGAGGGGGGTTGTGCTTTCTTTACTTTACTATATATAAGATGGTTTCAAATACTCCAAATGAAATCTGAATTTTTAGTCAAATTTTAAAAATGAATCTTTGCATGTGTACATAAGCCAAGTTATCATATGTTATGTCAATTGAATTTTGTTGGTTATACAGTATTTGACGTATATAATGTATTAATATACATAGTTATACATGTTAGTATATATTGTTGTCAACACAAAAGAATTTTTCTGGTTTGTATACATACATGTACATGTATACGCATTTCTAAAATTGACACCATAACAATTTTGCATCCTCTTTTCTCTTGTTTTTTAGCTCATATGAACCAGAGGTTCAATTGGGCTTTTCTTAACATCTGTTGTCCTTCGTCCGTTTGTCTTAAAACCTTTCTTACTTCTTCTCTAGAACCACTCGGCCAAATTTAACCAAACTTGGTAGAAATCATCCTTACGAGAAGAGATTCTAAATTGTAAAATTAAATTGTGAAATTCCTTTGTAAAAAGGAGGTAATTGCTAAACAGTGATAAAAGGGTGTATATCTTTTAACAAATTTTCTTCTCAAAAACCTCTGCACAAGAAATGCTTATAATTACACCAAAACTTGACGTATTATAGTGAATATTCTAAATTCTTTAGATCGTGACCCCTGGACCAAAATATTTCTATGTTTAATTTTGAATCCAAGTTGGATTCAAAATTAAACGAAGAAATATTTTGGAAATATGTTTCGAAATCTTCTCAAGAACCACTACGCTTCAAACTGTGCGATAATTCTGCGAATATTGTCAGATAGTGTTAATTCTTAATTGTTAAAATCGGGACCCTTGACCAATATTAGGGCCCCAAGTGGGGTACAAATTTTAACATAGAAATATAATGGGGAAAATGTTTCATAATCTTCTTCTCAAGAACCACTGCGCAACAGTTATATCATAAAAATATGATATTACTATGCAAGCATCCTCAGATTGTGTAGATTTTACATTGTTAAATCCTCGACCCCCAGGCCAATACTGCGGCCACAAAAAGGATTCAAAGTACATTATAGAAACATGTAGGAACTATGTTTTACAATCTTCTTTTAAAGAAGTAAATTGCTTCAATTTGTTAAATTATTATGCAAGCATCCGCAAATAATGTAGATTCGAAATTGTTAAAACCATGACCACCAGACAAATAGTGGGGCCCCAAGAGTAAATCTTAATGAATTTCTATTCTAATTATAAAATTTAGTTAATCTTAAAATCTTCTCAAGAACCACTACGCTAAAATTTGTGATATTACTATATAAGCATCATCAGATAGTTTAGATTCAAAAATTTTATTACCGTAACCCTTGGGTAGTACAGGTACCCTAAGATCGGTTCAAATTTTGACATAGAAATTATATATAGAAAAAATGCTTTAATATTCCTTTTCTCAAGAAATAGAACCATTTTTATAAGAGCTTGGACTTTAGGTAGTTGTGTCAAACAGCAATGTGACGTAGGCATATGTATTTCATTGCTAGACAGTCAGCAATTGCTCTTTGAAATCAACAAGATTTGTATAGCTTTTGAGCTAAGACCACGCAAGTGGTACATATTTCGATTGAAACCGCGTCATTGTTAACTTGTTTTGAAAAGAAGAAATAGATAGCTACGTCCTACCGAAAGTCCAAGGTCTTGCTGAAATTGCTCTATAATGCTATGTTTAGTTATTTTACTATATTGACATCTACCGAGTTATTTCCATCTATTTCTTACGGAAACATATAGTTAATTCATGGCTGTATAGAAACAGTCAGAGTGAAATCAACACACCCCGTTTATCGATTATTCGAAACCTAAAGCGACTGAAAGTGACAGGACTGAAATTTACACGGCCCTTTTATTAATAGATTGGTCGTAACCTAAAGCGACTGAAACTGACAGGACTGAAATTTACACGCCCCGTTTATCGATTGGTCGAAACCTACAGTGACCTAAGAAATAAAATAGAACCATTTTAACTAGAGCTTGGACTTTGGTTCGTTGTGTCGAACAACAATTTGACGTAGATTTGTCTATTTCATCACTGGACACTTGGCCATGGCTCTTTGAAGTCAACAAGATTTGTCTGGCTTTTGAGCTAAGACTAACAGTGTGTATATTTCTCAAGTAACCAGCCTCATTTTACCTTGTTTTGTTGCAAAGAATAGCTCCGTCCTATCGAAAGTCCAAAGTCTTGTTAAAATGGTTCTAATCATGATGGTGTCAGGCTTAAATTCCCATGGGAGACGATTGTCCGTTTCTTTTAACTAACGTACTGATGTACAATAACAGTTATTAAGTGAATTTTACTTTATACACTCAATTTATTAAGTTGTTTAAAGAAGGGTGAAAATATAACCAATAAAATACTTTCTTTGATGATTTTAACGTTATGAAGGTAACGATCATTGCAGAAAAAAATCACATAACCCGCTAACGGGTATTTTTTTCTGTAATGTCGCCACCTTCATATCCTAAATGAATCACCAAAAAAGGATTTTATTTTAAATGTAAGCATCTTTATGTCTCTATATATCCTCATTTCAAGATCATATGCCTCTCTTTAAATTTTCACCATTGTTTATATTTCATATTTCAATTTTGTTATCTTTAATACGTTGAGGACTGGGATAATAAGATTGGTCACTTTTAAAATGCATCTTAGGTCTTAAGATATGATTTCCATAAAACTATACTTCTTTTTATGTATTGTTGAACGCGTTGTCAATTCTTTGAACATACGAGAGTTCTACAATATTTTTCAAGAGTTTCATATTTTAATTCTTTTCTTTTTTTAAACATAATGATATAAGAACTGTTGTTCGGGTGAGCGATGAGGCCCTTGGGCCTCTTGTTAATTTTAAGTTAATCAGCTTTGAAGAAGTCCAAAAAATTCAGTCTATTCTTTAATATCTGAAAACTGACGATATTAGATATATGCATTCATGTTTGCATTCCCATGTTCTTAATTTAAGGTCAGACGACACGTTCCTCGAGAATCTTTTTTGTATCTCCTCGTAATAAAGAGTTCCAATAAAAAATATTAATTTTATAATTACTTTAGAAATGATCAAAATTTACTTGAATTTGGTTATATGTGTACATGATCGAGTGGTTAGAACCGTGGCCGCTCAATGCCAGAAGCGTATAGGTTCTAGAGGTCATGAGTTCAAAGCCCCGCCCCGGCGGAGATATATTTCTAATTTAGTGAATTTTGCTGTGCTGTAGATGTATGTATTTTTATATCAGCAATTCAAGTGTATTTTCAAGAAGATTATATAGGAAATTGCATACTCTAATATTTTGCAAAAATGCCTGGTAAGGTACCCTAATTTTTTGCAAGAAGGCTTGTCAAAGTAGTAGTAAACCATTAACAAATTCCTGGAAAGAGTTATCTAAAATTGAGGAACGTGTCGTCTGACCTTAAATGACATTTCATTTTTATATATTTACATCCAACAAGTATTGTTCCTTCTATTTCTTACGGAAACGGTTAATTCATAGCTCTATAGAAACAGCCAGACTGAAATCTACACGCCCCGTTTATCGATTGGTCGAAATCTACAGCGGCTGAAACTGACAAGAAAATGACAGGACAGATATTGACACGCCCTGTTTATCGATTGGTCCAAACTTACAGCGACCTAGGAAAAATCACCGACTGCACGAAATAATCATGACGATGTCAGAATAACAACCGCTTTAAAATTGCGGACTCAATATGAATTAACTAAAGGTAAACCTTCAGCTCTGTTTGTTTTTCTTCCATTTTTATCATCGATAATGCTTATTATTCGTAAATTATTTGAAGCGAAGTGTACTTATAAAAAAACACACAAAACGTAAAGGACAAACACTATTGAAATATCTCTAATCAAATATTTTTGAAAGATCAAAAAATGAAAGCTATGTGGCAACACACGTTGAAAAATTTATGCACTTTGAAAAAGAAAATGCATTTTAACATGGCTGTCTTTACATGTATTTTGTTAAGGCCCATCCTTATCATAGATTAAAAAATTAAAAAAAAATTGTGAGTGTGTGTTTTAAATGATATTGTCCATGCATTGTTTGTAAGGGCTCTACGTGAATTTGTTTGCTTGTTTGGTTGTTTGTTGTTTTTTTTTGGAGGGGATTTACATCCTTTGCAACACATTTTATTGATTATTTTTCCGACCTTTGTCCCGCATATATAAAACAAAATCTTAAAAAGAGACTTCCTGTAAAATCGGATACTCTTGTATAAAATTTTTGTCAGGGCTCTACGTGAATTTGTTTGTTTGTTTGTTTTTGGAGGGGTTAACATCCTTTGCGACACATTTTATTGATTATTTTGCCGACCTTTGTCCCGCGTATATTATATAAAACAAAATCTTAAAAAGAGACTTCCTGTAAAATCGGATACCGCTTATCGAGACCTCTTGTATAAATTTAACGTTCGGTTTACCACTCCGTGGTCGCTCTCCTCAATGTCATGGGGAGAACGATACCCGCATATATCCGCTAGATCACGGAAGCCCATATGCAATGCAAAATATTCTGCTGAAAATAGATAATATTTCATAACATATTTAATATTAAAAATGAAAACAGCGCTAGCATGTCTTTAAACACTCTAACAACCCCTTATTTCCGAAAAAAAACCCACTTACATGTACCCGCACCACCCACCCCCCCCCCCCCCCCCCCCAAGAAAAAAAACCACTACCATACATGTACACATAAATACATGTATACTGCAACGTGGGTGATGTTTGTGTCGTTTATAAAAAAAAAATGACCAGTAAACATACATGTTCTTGAATTTTCCTTAAAATCATCATTGACCCCCCCCCCCCCCCCCCCCATCCATTTATTCCGTGGATAATTAGGCCGTGTGAAAGCGTTTGGTTGAACTGACCGATCACACATTGTATTAATGAACGTATTTCTATGAAGGACGGATATTGGAGGACATATCTGAGGAGATGACCTACTTCCGGTAGCTTAATGTTTGCTGTTATAATATTCACTTGTCATGGAGTCTACAGACACTTAACATCCGACCAGGAAGCACATTTTGACGAGAGAAATAAAAAAAAACCCAACACCACTCTACAAAACAATTTCGCTAGTTCGTCACAGGCAGCCAGTGTATCATCGTGATTCTTCGACCATGGAAGGAAAGGTTCATGCTAATATGACTCTACGTGAGAATTTTACCTACATAAACTATGAACTCAATCGAGCTCTTGCGGCTGACTATTTGTTTGTGACCGTCTTAATTACGGTTCTGTTGATCAGTGGAGTTTTTGGCAATCTTCTGGTAATCAAGGTCTATTACTTTAACATCAGGGTGGATCCACTGAGTGGTAGGGCCTTTCTCCCTGCCTTAGCCGTCATGGATTTACTGGCCTGTGTGGCTGGTTCCACCATCTACATGGTACAAAACTTGCAGCCAGCCTCGTTTTCGGGGGACGCTCTCTGTAAGTTTTACTACGTACTGGCTTACAGTTGCACCATGGGAGCGTCGATTATGCTGGTAATCATCTCCGTATATCGTCACCGTAAAGTATGTACACCTTTCAAAAAACAATTTCCAGTTTTGTTGGTCAAATTATCACCATTCATCGCTGGAGTTACTGGCCTGATCATGACCCTTCCCATGATTCCCGTGGTTGGAGAATTCCAGTACTTGCATAAATTCTACAAACAACACGGTCAAAAATGCACCGTATTATACAACACAACCCTGAAGGTCTACTTTTGGATTTACTTTGTCGTGATCGCTTCTGTGTTTTTCGGTACGTGTGTGGTGATAAGCTTCATAAGTTTTCGTATCCACAGAATCATCAAGAAACAAATCCAATTCCGGAAGTCAAGCATGGCAAGATCCGACACCAGTTTTTCTCCCAACCCTCAGCCGTCTGGAGCAGAAGAATCGGAGTCAGAACAACAAAGCAGCAGCCGAAGTCGTGGAAGCCGGAAGTCTCTTGCGCACGGAAGTCTGAACGGAACGCTCAAGCAGGCGGTTAAGCCGAGGCACAAGCGGGAGAAACGGGAGTACGCCGTCATGTTTCTGCTCATATCCATCGTGTACGTGGTCACGTGGTTACCGACGCTGGTGGTCAATGGGGTGAAGGTTTTAAGTCATGGGATAGAGGAACACTCCGCTCCCCCCGTTTACATCACCCTCAGGTTCCTCAACAGCTTGTTCACGCTCAATAACGTGGCCAATCCGTTCATCTATTTCAAATTCGACCGTGAGTTTCGAAAACACTTTTTGTCTTTCCGTTGTAAGAGATGATTGTAAAAAGACGTCTTGAGCGTTGTGAAAACATGTAAATATAAAACAAGTAGGATTGTGTACTGTGTATATATATGTTTTTCAATTTGATGGCTAATTTTTTTAGTCGCTATCGAACCAATTGATTTTGTTTTCTCTAACGAAAAATATGCACAGCATGCAAAATGAGATTGCAATTGGATTATCCAATCGGATTAATCGAATAATTAGTATATGCTCTAAGCATCTAGGATCCCTTCCGGATAAAAAACAATATACTAGGCTTCCGGGTTATCAAGTTACGTAGCCTGGAACACTCCTCTCTATGTTTGTGACATACACGAGTTTTCACTCCGAGGAAACCCGGCCGGCAGTAAGTAGGAATATTTCCGGTGTACCTAACTTTATCATTATACTGTGGACAGTTATTTTCATTGTTACTTTTGGAAAGATTAATAAATGGTTATATTTTTGTTTCGTAATTATAGTGACTCGTTTGGTGTTGTCCGCAAATAATTTAATTCTTGTGGTAACGCGGCATTTGATTGGATAGAAAAATTTAGTTAAATTTGTATAACCTGGTTTGCACGTCACAAGACACGTCACAATGCACCAACGTACTAATTCACTTGACGTTACGTTTGAATTTTGAACAGATTTATATCATTTTTAAAAGTAAAACGGACTCAATTTGTACAGCAAATTCCAGAAAATTAAATTATAAGGAATGAACTCAATATCTACCCAAGTTATACTCGTATAACCTGGGTTGGAGCAATTTACGCTTTTTTATAATCCGCTTCGCGGATTATAACTTTAGCGTAAATTGCCCCAACCCAGGTTATACGAGTATAACTTGGGTAGACATTGAGTTCATTTCTTAAATAAATCTAAATGCATAAACAGTATTACATAAGCAAAACATGTTCCATTCCGGCACCCCTAAATTTGAAATATTCATATTAATTTTGTTTTTCGAACTCAATAGGTGTTGAGATATTTCGGTTAAAGATTTTTTTTAAAAAGGTACATACCCAAAAAGTAATGAAAAACGAGCCGTTTAAAATTAATTTCCTCATCATTGTTTAGACAAGTTGGGTTCATTCGGGTCCATTAGATATTAAATAGACGTACCGGTGCATCACTAGAAACCCGAAAATGAATTCTCAAAAATTACTTTCAAAATTAAAAATCAAAACACCAGTGCCTATACTTTATCTGTTGGGCATTATTATAGTTCTTGGTGTAATTTTTCAAAATATATGCTATAAGACTAGGTACATTGTTTATCTGTTGATATAAATTGACTGTTAATAATTTTGTTGTCGGCGAAATGCGTCGGCAACCCCTCCCCCCCCCCCCCTTCCCGTGTTAAATTATCTGGATTCAAGTAAAAATGTTGCGCAGAGCAAGCAATGAGGAAGTTTTACACTTCAAAATTGACAATAACAAACCTATGTTGAATTAATTAAAATCTTGAAACTTTTCTCTTTTCCGATTTCGAGAAAAAAAATTATGCACTAGAAATGATTCAGAAAATGTAAAATCATATGTTTTTATTAATTAGTATTAATAGATGTCGGAGGTAAAAAATTAAAACTCCGCAAACTTATAACAATATTGCGCGAGGTCGGGAGTCGGTGGTCCGAGCGCCTTGACCGTCGCTCTCCAACTGTCGAATAATTAAACATGGCCAACAATTACTTATAGATAACAAAACACAGTTTTAACAATAGCAATAGAGAATAATAGAAAAGTAAATATAAAGAGTTACTTCAATTAACGGATTACTTAGATAAACTGAGAGTCAATTTAGAGTGTCCAGATCAAAGTCACTCAGTGTGAGTGACAAGGGAAAATGCGTCATGTCCATGGGGTACATTTTACACGGTGATAATATGACGGGCATCTTTTCGGAAATTAACCGATGCGGATAACGCGCGATCTCGTTCTTGCTGTCTCTTATACTCCAAATTACATCATAATTTCTACATTTTTGGTTATATCTAATAGGATTGTAGATTTGAAAAAAAAACCCAGTTTGTTTTCTAACAATGAACACATATAAACATGTATTAATTAAGCACATTAGTTCATGGGGGTGAAATCTGAAAATTGAAATCTTTACAAAATTTGTTTATGCACCATCCACATTTCATAATTTACACATCATGACAATTTTGCAAAATGTATATAATGTATGTTACACATTTCCTTTAAGGTTTATTTTTTTTAATTCTTAGAAACGTTTATAACCTAATAAATAAATTTAGTTATCTTATGCCGAAAATCGACTGCCTTCGGTTTTATTTCCAAAGGAAGGGGGAGGTGAATAGTGTTTAGTTAATCATACTATTACTATATATACTATATTATATCATTTTACTCACAGTTTTCAATTTTTTATTTTCTGTGTTATAAACTAACACACACACACATTCTCTCTCTCTCTCTCTCTCTCTCTCTCTCTCTCTCTCTCTCTCTTTTCAACACTCCCACACGTTATTAGTTACATAGTTGTAAAGTAATTGACAATATAATACCATTAAATTTTAAATTGCTTATTAAGAGCTATTTGAAAAATCTCGATAGAAATTACTTAAAAAATTAGTAGTGCTTTGCATTTTTGTTTTGAGATTACAATGACAATGACAATGAAATTCTTTATCCTCTTAATGCATGATTAGAAGTGTCGAGAAAAAGCCAATAAACAATAATACATATGATGTAATACTCGTACATGTGTTGAAGGTAGATGATTGTTTTAATAAATAATATATTTAAAAAAAACCTTCAACTTTATTTGTTTAACTACTATTGATAAACAAGATCTACAATGTATATTAATATCAGTGGCGTCGGAAGCAAATTGAAAGTGTGTGTGTGTGTGGGGGGGGGGGGGAGAGCTAGACTAATTTGACTAATCATCAGATATCTTGACAAGCAAAATGAAAAAAAAAAAACCCTATTATCTAAAATCATGACAATCCTAATCCGGGGGGGGGGGGGGGGGGGGGCAGAGTAAGTACAGGCCTGCATACAAAAAATTGAATAAACATGGAGTCCCCCCCCCCCACTTTTCTGTGACAATGTAAAAATTCAAATGAAAATAAGGAAATAAACAGTGAAATTGAATTGAAAAGTATACCTGCCCCCCCCCCCCCCGGAATAGGATTTTCAGAATTTTGGAAAATAACATTTTCCCTTATCTTTTTTTTTGCTTGTCAAGAATTTTTGGATGAGTCTGCCCCCTCCCCCTATTTCAAAAACGACGCTACCTGCCTTGAGTTTACCTATAACCTTTAACATCTTACCTATCAATTTTTTTTCTCCAAAATCATAACTTCCTATTCCGGTGGGGGGGGGGGGGGGGGGGGCTAGTATAATTCCCATTTTCAGTATATCTATTCACATTTCATTCTGTTTAAAGAAAATTTAGGAACAATTGTGTTCGCTGCGAGAAAAAGTGAGGGGGGGGGGGGGGGCTAGCCCCTCCCGGATGCTATGCGTCTAATGGTTAGCTCTAACTTTGCAAAAAAAAAGGGGGGGCTAAGCCCCTCCTAGCCCCCCCCCCCCCTCCCCGGTTCCGACGCCTATGAATATATTTCGTTGGCACGGATGTAATCGCAAAGGGGTCATTAATGTTGGAGAAAGCCGGAGTGCCCGGAGAGAACCCACGTGTCCTGTTTTATATACGTCACTTTTAAATCACAACATCAGTGATATGAAGACTGGCTATTAGATATAGTTCTCGATGAATTTATGTCTTTAGATTGCATAAAATGTTTACACACAATTAATGATTGAAACGGTTTCTGAAGCAAAAAATGGGATTCTTCGAGCGAAAGTCTGCAGTTTATCAGCCGATTTCGACCTCTCTTTTTTGTCTGGCCAAGTTGCAATTCTTATCTGCGTCGGTAGCCGATTCATTCGGTTGAAACAATCGTTGAATAGTCCGTCGAGCAACCCTCGAGCAACGTCCGACTTTCGGCGGACAGTTTTTATGTCTGTACATGTATGTCGTCGGTAGGTCGACATTTAGGCATTTGTTTTTTTTTTTCTAATATTCAATTCAATTCAATTCAATTTCTTTATTAACCAATTAAGGGCCCTCAAGGGGCAACATGAAGACTGTTGACATACAACATCCAATGAACATAAAACATTCAATAAACATATACAAGAGGGAAAGAGCTGGATGATTTAAAGAACTATGACAGACATGAACAATTAAATAGTATATATATATATATATATATATATATATATATATATATATATATATATATATATATATATATATATATATATATATATATAATTATGTATGTTTCCATACATTCACTATAGTGTCTTCTATATATTTATGTTAAACACCATACATAAATATGTCAAGATACAAATGCACATACAAATTTGAAATAGTTTATCATATGATTGAAAAAAAAAACAAAACAAAAAAAAACCAATATTTGAATAGGAAATACAAATTAAGGCAATGCCTTTTGTAAAAATTTACCAACAGAGTTTAATATAATTAATTCTTCACAGTTTAGAATCCAAAATAATTTTTGTTTATCTTCTAAACTAGTAAAATGTTTTGCTTTAGATGAAATTAAATCAAATAGTTCCTCTCTTTCTTTTGTAAATTTGCTGCATTGGATAAGAAAATGTTCTTCATCTTCAATTTTATTAAGTGTACAATTTTTGCATATTCTTTCTGTTCTAGGTGTGTTATTATATCTGCCCGATTCAATAAAAAGTCTATGCGCTGATATCCGCAGTCTACAGATTGGCTTTCTGTATTCAGGTCTTAATATAGTTAAATACTTTTCCAGTCTGAAGTTAGTTTTCAAAAATAAATAAGTAACAAGTTTGCCATCTTTAAGTGTTTCATTTGAGTACTGCCAATCCATCAAATATTTTTTAGTCTGAGATTGTTTTAAAGAAGTAACAAAGTCTTTTTTAGAATATGTCATAATGTTTTGAATATTAAGAAGGTTTAGTAGCTTTTCAATAGAGGAATACCAAGTTGTATTTTGGGCGAAATGAAGTTCTTTACTACATACAAATGCATCTTTTAATAGAGGAAACTCTGTTGTTAAATTTTCTAATCTGTAGCAGTATTTTAGTAATCTATTGACAATATCATAATGTAGAGGAAATCTTCCTAGTTCAGAAAGTGAAGCATGGTTCATACTTTTCTTATTCAACCCCAATATGGTTTTACAAAATTTTAGATGTAAAGTTTCAGCTATTAAGTTGTTATAACATTGTTGTATCAGTATATCATTAGACTGTTTTATTTTTATGTTATTGACGTTAAAGATTCCCCATATTTCAGAGCCATAAAGTAAAATTGGCTTTATAGTGTGGTCAAATACATTTAAGCTAGTCGATATCCCGGGGTTTAGACTCAGGAAGTCTTTTCGTAGTTTGAAATAAGCTTTCAGTCCCTTTTTGTGTAATTCCACCTTAGCCAGTGAGAAAGTCCCTGAAGCTGCGAAATGAATGCCTAAGTATTTGTAATTTGGTACACATTCAATATTGAAATTTTTATAACTAAATTTATGGTTAATTGTTCTCCCAGCTTTATTAAATATAATAATTTTTGTTTTATTGGAATTAACTTGCATACCCCAGTCATCACAATATTTCTCTAAAGCATTTAATTTTTGCTGAAGTCCTTCTGGTGATGATGAAAAGATTACTATGTCATCAGCATACATTAAACAGTCTATGTTTTTTGAGTATAATGATATAGAGTCAATACAGCCCTGTAAATATGATGGCAGGTCATTTATAAACATTTTAAATAATGTGGGGCTCAAATTGTCTCCTTGACGCACCCCTGATTTGATAGGAAATGAGGAGGTAAGAAAATTATCATATTTAACACATGCTTCACTTTTCATATACATATTATTAATGATACAATAAAATTTTGTTCCCACATTATGTTGTAGTAGTTTTAGTTTCAATCCATTGTGAACAACACTATCAAAAGCTTTATGAAAATCTATAAAGCAGGCATATAATCTACCTTCTTTTGTATTACAATATTTATCAATTAAACATTTAACAATAAAACAATGATCAGAGGTTCTGGCATGTTTTGTGAATCCAACCTGACAAGGGTGTATTAAATTATTTTCACTTAGGAAGTTATCTAATCTGGTGTTCAAAATAGTATTGAAAAGTTTGCCAAGATTACTTGTTATAGTTATTCCACGGTAATTGTTTGGGTCACAGGGATCATTTGATTTGAATATAGGAGTGATATATCCCTTAGCCCATTGTTCTGGGTAATAACTAAAGGAAAAGTATAAATTAAATAGTTTCAATAAACAAGGTATGAGAAATGTGTGTCCACTTTTCAACATTTCATTCGATATAAGATCTAACCCTTTTGCTTTTCCACATTTCAAAGAAGAAATTGCAGCAGATATTTCTTTGTTTGTTTTTATGTTGTCTAGTTTATTAAATATGTTATGTTTACGTTCTTTTTCTGCAAGTAGAAAATTTAATTCTCTAAATCTGTCTTCAAAGTTTTTGTCCACTGATGAATGTCGGCCGACAGATTAACGACTGAAAATCGACCGAGGATCGACTGGTCTGTCGGGTGATTTTAACAAATCGGCCTTATACGGATTACGTATAAACATCTACCGTCTATCGCTCGATAAGCGGCGACCAGGCAAACGACGACATTTCGCAAACTTTTTTCGTCCATAAATTAAAGCAACGCCCACTTGATAAAGGTGAATATTCAGGTATTGCGGATTTGTTTACGTAATCGACCGACCGTAAAAATTCAAAATGTGACTTAACGTTCGATGATCAAGCGACGATTCACCGACTAATAAATTTTCAAGCTTTTAAAGATGTCGGTGTTCTGAGGAATTTGAACGATTTTAACAAGAGCTTGGACTTTGGGTAGTCGTGTCAAACAGCAATGTGACGTAGGCCTGTCTATTTCATTGATGTCCACTCAGCCATTACTCTTTGAAATCAACAAGATTTGTCTGGCTTTTGAGCTAAGACTACGCAATTGGTGCATATTTCGCTTGAAACCGCGTCATTTTAACTTGTCTTGACGCAGGAAATAGAAAGCTACGTCCAACCGAAAGTCCAAGGTCTTGTTAAAATGGTTCTAATATGACTGCTTCGCTTTGTCCGATACCAGTGTCGTGCGATCATGTTGTTTCAGCCGTCGGTACAAGAAAAATTGTCTCGCTCGATCATCGGCTTAAATGCGACCTAGGCATTATGAAGTTCTCATGGGTTTTCCCTATTAGGTCACATGACCAAAGGCGACAAAGTGTTAATTTCAAGGGTTTTCATTGTCCCCTCCTAAATTCGCTAACCTAAGCTTCTCTGGAACATAAAAATAAAGATTCGTGACTTTACTACTACTCATATTAGATGAAAGTGAAATATCAAAAATGATTTAGATAAAAAAAAATTTTCTAGTTTCTTAACCACATCTAGGGGAATAAATATATAATATTGATTAGTTGAATTAATTTAAAGAGATCTTGAATAGGAACATACTAATGTAGACTAACTGGATGTTAGGAGTTCTAAAATAAATAAAAGACTTTGAAATTATTGAAATATTACAAGCTGGTATCAAAGTGTGTATAACTTTTGACAGTAACTTGAAATTCAAAATCAGGGAACTCATCTTTTTAGCGACGAGTCATGCAATGTTGACATGTAAATCAATTCGTGCAATACAATACGTAACAGATAAGTGACTTTTATAAATTGATGAAAAATTTCAGACACAGATTACATAGTGTTAAAAAATTATTTCCGAGTTCTAGTCATTTTGCGCTTTACACTTTTGGATTTGGCAATGTGATACGACACGATTTGAAATAATATTTTGAATAAATTGAAAAAAAAGTATGATTGTGAATTTTTAAAAAAAAATTGAAACGGAAATTTCCGTTTTAAAATATGCAAAGTACCCGGATAAACAGATATAATATCTAAGAGGGTTCTTGTTTTTATTTGTAAGTAGATACCTCCACTTTTATCTTGATAAGCTTTGAAAAAGGAAAACACAACTTCATCTAAGAGGAAAAAACAATGTTGCGAGGAAACTGAAAACTACAGCTGTGGATGACGAGAGAGAGAGAGAGAGAGAGAGAGAGAGAGAGAGAGATAAACACGTCAATTATGAACAGGGGTTGCCGATCACACACGTTCCACCATTGAAAATAAGCTTAAATTCATTAGCTTAAAATAAGATACATTTAAGGTGAACAAGGATCAAAATATGTAATTGTTAAGTCTGACGACTTATGCAGTTAAAATATTTCAAAACATTTGATTTTATTTTGCAAAAAAGGGGAGGGTGATCCTCCCTTTGCCAGACGGCAAGTTGTAAATATTGCACTTACGTGAATGGGGAGTAAAAAAAGAGCATCTTTCTGGATATAAGCTCAATATATAATTATTACAAGTGACGAAAGTGGGAACAGGATATATGCATTAAGTATACATATCCAAAGGGCAACTACACATTCTATTGATTTATTTCATGTATTAAGTACATGTATATATCCACGTCTCGCATTACACTTGAATTCTCAGTTTCTCATATAATTTCTTTAGTTTTTCAAATGACCCATAAATTACATTTACACATTTCTTTAAAAAATCATAAAAGTGAAGAAAGTCCTCTCAAGATAAAGTAATACAAAAACTTAAAATGCAAAATTAAGAGGGCTGGATAGTCATGCACAATTTTAGGCTGTCTTTATCTTCTTAAGAGGAAAAGATTTAAATAAAGATATAGGAAAAAAAATCAAATTTAAAAGCTAAAATATATGGATATGTTCTTGACTAAATAATAGTTTATAGCTTAACAAATCATATCTAAAATTTTTGGTATTTCTAGTAGTTAATTTTGTTGACCATCCAGTCTCCTTAGAATTAGATTATTATTCTGTTGAAAGAATATTTGTATATATATATTACATGTACATGTATACATATGTATTTATATATTCTGTTCAAAATACTAAAATGCACCAAATTTTGCTATATATTTGGAGCATTACGAATGAAATAATGTATGTCTTTAACTGAAACTTCCTCTGTGATTTATATATATATATATATATATTTATATATATATATATATAGAGAGAGAGAGAGAGAGAGAGAGAGAGAGAGAGAGAGGGGAGCGTCATGCCGAAACTTTAGATCAGGGGCCATATTCATGAAAGTATCTAAAGATCCATCTTAAGATCAATGTCCTGGGATATATCTTAAATCATATTTTTCGACCACTCTTAGACATGGTGTAAACTAAGGCTATCTCAAAAATAAATTTAAAATAAATGTCTGACCATACACTATCAAATGTTAAAATTGAAAACCAAGATACTTCAAATACTTCAAAATTTTTATACATTGATTGAAAGCTCTCTATAATTCAATCGACGATAGAGGGTAATGAATGATATCTATAATTGGGGACACATTTGTTACACAGAAAGACGTCATTTTAAGTGACGCTTGATTACAATTACGTATACATGTTAATTTTTTAAAGTGACATAATACATAAAAAAAAACTAACCCAAACTTACTCGTTATAAAGGGAAATTGGCCATGAACTTATTTGATGAAACACTAATTAAAGATAATTTTAACGATAAAATTAATATATTAAAAAAAAATAATAAAGTTATATCTTTTTTTTACCTTTAAAAAAAAAAACTCATGTAATAAAACAAGAAAATACCCCATTTCCCAATCCAAACGAAAAGCAGTTTAAAATTTCCAAGATATTTTGACCTACACCTAGTTTGAATCTAGGTACATTCCCTTATAATTTTTCCATTTCCCAGCATCTTTAATTTGTTTGTGATACCACCACATGTACAAATCGATTTTGTGATGTATAGTCCGATACATTTTATCAAGGACAATTCTAATATCCAATCGTATAATTGCTGAAAACTATATAAATATAAGACACAAGGAATCAATCTGTGAGTATTATAAGGTGATCAATTACAGTCGGGCGTCATCACAACTATCATAAAGACCGGCTTCTGGCTTTATTTGATTTGATCACCGTTTTTGATCATGCCATAATGCTAAAAAAAATTATGCATGTAAAAATTATACCCGATTTTATTGTTTTTATCGATAGGTATGAAGTATACGTCATCATATTGAGTTGTCCCACGCCACCTTAAATGCAAGATCGAACCATTCTGAATTACAATAATTGTGAATAAAAAAAAGATTTTTGGTGATATCTGAAAGTAAAAAGGAATTATTCAAATTGTAAAATTAGAAATAATGTAATGTTTTTACAGAGCAGAAAGATTGAGAATTTATTTAAAAACTTTACTTCCGATGTTGTTTTTGTCAGACATAAGAAAAATATGTAAATATCGCTTTAAAAGCGCTATAATTTACGTGTTCATATTTATTTAATCGAGAACAGACGACGTAATAAAAAAAAGTCAAAGATGATATTTTTTTTCTGGCCATACTAAATAGTAAAATGAAAACCAAGATGCCTCAAACTCAAAGTTTTTACATCAAAAGAAGAGCTTATTACAATGCTAAACATAGGCGCTTGTTTATGTAATACTATATCACCCTACATCGTCGGATACCCACGGGTGATCGCGTCTTTTACTTATCACCCGTGGGCAAACCAGCCGAAATATCGCTGTAAAATATGCAAATTCGTTCATATTGAACAACCAATCAGAAAATCTGATAGTAAATTTGGAACTCTTCAGTTTTGAAAATACGTTTTGTTGTTAACTAAACATGCAACAATGGCGGCGCCCATGAAGACGTGTGGATTTTGTAAGAAAAATATCCGGGATAAGTCTTACAGGTCCTTAGCATCAAATATTAGCCAAGATCACTATGGAAATATTTTCAAAATACTGGGAATAGCTATGACTGGCGTTCTTTGCAATCAGTGTGTGAATAAACTGAACAGAATAAGGAAATTAAATGGGGACATTGAGACGAAAGTTGTGTCGTTAACAGAAGAACGCGACAAACTTTTAGCGACACTCAAAGCAATGCCGGGCATTGTTCAACAGTGTGTAAGTACGCCTAGAAGAGGGGAAAAAAGACCGTTAGTTAAACAAACGCCGACACCAAGGTCAAGGCTCAAGAAAAGTTTATTTTCCACACCAACCCGTAAATGTAGTCCTGCACCTAAAGTCACACCAGAGAAAAGGGTTGTAACTCAAGTCACAAGGTCAACGCAGACAAAACAACCACGAGAAGATTTTGATGTTAAGGTAAATATAGCGCACTTGGTTTACATTTTGCATGTATATATATATATTATAATGCTATTGCAAAAATCAAATATTTTAAATATTATACAATATTGAGTACAAAAATGGTAGGAACTATGAAACAATTATTCTTCGTCTCCATGATTTTACTAGGAGTCATTTTGTACCATAATCATTCCGTAAAACTACTGACGTGCGACCAGTTCTCGCTATGTACCATTTCTTGCCAGTACATTGTGACATCATTTAATCAACACACTGTCACATAAAATTATAAACAAAAAATGACGTCACAAAGTACTGGCGAGAAATGGTACTTGGTGAGAACTGGTCGCACACCAGTACACAGATACAACATTTTATTTCATAGATTTTAAATATGTACTGGCGAGAAGATTAGATTTTAGATTTTAGAAAATGTACTAGCCAGAAGCGGTACTTGGTGAGAACTGGTCGCACACCAGTACACATGTTCAATGTTTTATTTCATAGACTTTAAATTATAGCATAAAAAGCAGGAGATTTGATATCTATGACTATCAAACAAATTCAAATTGGTCAACTTTTTATCATTGTTATCTTGAGAAAATCAGATTATTAAAATTGACAAATAAATTTACTGTATTCAACATGTTCAATATCATGTTTTATATACCTGGTACATACATAATAGAATATCAAAAATAAAATAAGCAATTATAAAATGTGCAATGATCATTGTGGCCTCATATTATGACCTCTTGATCCTTGGCAAAGTTCACTTAGATATGAACATATACCAGCATATGTACAGTACGTCTTGTAAAGATCAACAATTCATTTATTTATTTTTTGATAGATCACAGTCAAGTACCCACATGGTGAACGCTCTAAGTATGTTAACACTGAACCTGAAAAATCAGCCTTGAAAGCTATGATGAACAGCAAGAAACCTGAAGCAATTATGAAACATTACAGGAAAAATGATAAATACAAGGATGCTATTGTGAATGTTGTGAAAAAAGAGATTCAGAAAGAAATTAATGTTCTTGTTAGAAGAAATGGAAATGTCTTCCAAAATCAAAGTTCAGAAAACCTTCTTAAATTTGATTGGACAGCTGTTTCTCATGAATTTCAAGCCAAAGCTCCTTACTTGCATAATATTCTATGTGGTGCGGCTAACCTGGATTTGAGAACCAAGAAAAAGTTGCCTGGTGTGATAACCTCTGCAGCTATATTACTTTACACAAGATCCCAAGGACTTAATCAGCTGCAGTATATCTTAGGACTTATCGCAGACAAATGTGGAATGACCAAAGAGGTGATAGATTTTTAATGTTTGACATTATATTCATGAATGTAAAAATGGGACTGAAACTCAATACTTAAAATACAAGTCATTTGAATTATTACAAATTGAGTTAAACTTCCACACAATATACATTATTTTGCTGAAACAGATACAAAACAAAATAGTACATGCACAGTACTGTAATTAAAAAGTTAAAATTTCAAGTTCAACACTCATGGATTGATTAAATTGTTTATCTTTTCAGGGTTTGAAAATACTTCATGATCTTGGTGTAGTTGTGTCGCCTACAAGCATAATGAAAAAGAAAAAACAACTTGTGAAACAGCAAGAAAAACAGATTATGGAAACAGTTTCAACATATGTAAATCACAAACAAGAGTTCACAAGGAATGCTTCAGGACTGTCTCCTACTGCAGGGCTTGAAAGTGATACAGAAGTAACTTCGCTTGCTGCTTGTGGAGACAGTGAGACACAAGGCTTACCGTGCCATGCTGCTGTTGTTGAAAGTGAAGCAGACAAAACACAGTACCATACTGGTAGAACTGAAAGTAGTGCAGAAAACAATTTGCTTTTTTCTGCTGCATGTGAAATTAATGATAAATCTGATACAGGAGATCATTTAGTTCAGAACATTATTTCAAAACCAAAGCCAATAGAAATTCTTGGGGATAATTTGGACGTCACGATCAGTCCAGCAAAGATGACCATGGAGAAACAGCGCAAGAGCTTACACTGGTTCCTAGTCATGGCCAAGCAAAAACGAATTACAGCAGAGGACTTGAATTTACCGCCCGATATGTTGAGAGAAAGAAATGATGTTTTACGTGTACCAACAAATAGTTGGATACCATCGATGGTACAGACTGACAGCCTTTGTAAAAACATTGTTTTCCATGTATCTCACATCCTGCTGAAGTATATTGAATTTTTGAAACCTGCAAGTGTAAGCTTTCCAACTTATATTGCACATCCATACATGGAGAAGACAAAGGAGAAGTCTATTTTTCTCAATTGTAACCTAATTGAAGCCAGTGAGAATTCTTCTCAAGGTATAATTAAAAATAAGAAAAAATTAAATGTACTGGAATTTTTTCTATGTGCATATACATGTTTTAATATGACAGTGAGAGAACATTTCTTAAAATTAGATCTTCACACTCTCTAAGAAAATATTTTTCATTATCTTTTATTATTTAGGCATGATTACTATACTTCAAAGAATCCATCACCTAGCAGTTCCACATGTAGACAATGAAACGCCAGAAAGAATTGTGTTCGGTGGAGACGTTCTGACGAATGAGAGAGCTTTTTCTGCGCAGGAGGCCATGCAGAATGTCCCATCTGAATTTGAGAGCCTTAGTGGATTAATTCACAGGCCAGAGGGATTGCACAGGGAAATGAACTTTCTTTTGGTATACTGAGCGTGGATGTTTCAAAAGTTGACAGTTCAAAAAGTTTGAAGTTTATTTTTCACCTTGTTCACATGTAAGTTTTTCTTTGTTTTCATTTGTGTTTGTGTTTTACTAACTGACTATTATTGTTGTGTGTTGATCTAGACTGGCAATCGTGTCTATACCTCCCTCTAGGACAACCCAACCCCCCCCCCCCCTCCCCAGAAAAATGGAATTATTTCTAGAGAAATCACTGGTCCATTGAGGACAGTTTTTATGTGTAAAAATAAGAAAATTTATTGATAAATTGTTATAACATAAACCAAGCCTTTATAACACATGTAGTAATTCAAATTGATTTAAAATGTTAATTTTGAAAAAATGCAATTTGTTTTAAAGACATTGCCATATTAGATATTACTTTACTTTTCAAATGCATGATAATTTTATTTTGGTTTAACATCATCTCTCAATTTTGTGGTATTGCTTTTTTGATAATATGTAGACAGACTTCAATGAATTTATTATTGGGTGGAGGGGTTGATTTTAAACCTACCGGGTATTTAACAGATGCCCATGAAATTGAGAGGGTTACTTTTTTGCTGTTTTTTTTTATGTTTACAATAAATTTTAATGTTTGTAATTCTAGATGAAGAGGAATAAGGTAAACTTTACAATAATTTGCCATTAACTTTTATTTCTACAGAGCATTTACCAACTCTTCTACAAAGAAAAAAGCTCATCAGATGTTGGGACATTATACCAACTTCGCAATCTCATAAACAGAAGAGATGTTTCAGGACCTGATGAAGTAATCAATAAATTCAGGTACTGTAATTGTTGCAAACTATTGCAAACAATTAATATATGTAAAAAAAAAAACAACCCCATTTTTGCATTAATACTGTTTACATTGCCAGATATCCACAGATGATCATATCTTTTACTCATCATCCATGGTCGATGAGGAAGGTGTGATTACCTATGGGTATCAGACACTAACAGTAGGGAAATTATTAATGGTATAGAAATTGTTGTTAGTTTGTTTAATCTATTGTTCAGTGCATTTTTGTTTCTTTATTGTGTGTATATATGAAGACAAAGCTCTATACCCTGTGTATAAATGTACATTATGTTATATGCATATCAGTTTTAACGTATTCAAAAATCTTAAAATTTTAGGCCACATCACCAGTTCATTGATGACGTCACGGATGGGTACATTGTAGGAGCTTTCCTGGATACCATGGACATGGATGACATCAGTTCAACACCTGTAGATGCACCTGTGTTTTCTATGATGAATGATCAAGAAAAGGCTGACTGGGTTCTCCATGCCGCAAATAAAGTGGTCGAATCTTTAGGTTTTTGTGATTTTGGAACAATACACCATTTGCGAGAAAACTTACAGGCTTTGGATCAGAATGATTCCCAGATGGAAGCTATGAAAAATGAAGACTTGTACGAGTGTCCTCTTTGTGCTAAAACATACTACAAATCTGGTTGGTTCAAGAAACATTTAGAAAAAAAACATTGCTGGAAGTTTTGTAGTGTTGAAAATATGGATGCAGATTCAAATCCTGTTCATTGCTTTCTTTTAATGTCTTTATTGTTAAGAGATACATGCAATGCTTATCAAATGGGTGATGGTGAAAGAATTGTACGCAATGCTTATATGGAATGGCTGTATGCTTCTGCAGTAAAACACTCAAAATATAAAATTTGGCTTTGGCGAATGATTACATACATAATTGCCATACTAGATACCAAAGAAAGCTTTGAGTATAAATGGAACATGACCGTTAACTTGAAAGGTGGAATTAAAAACAATATTCCGAATGATAATTGTGTAGAGATACAGGTACACAATATTAAATCTCAGTTAAACACACAAGGTGCAAACAAATCCTTTCAATCTGCAAGGCTAATTTGTATGACAACACAAGTAGTAGATGGAATAAAAGATCAGTTAATGAAAAGTACTAAAACTGTAAAATCAAGGAGTACGAGACCAACAGTTGACAAAACAGGTGATATTGTTACAATTGTGAAAGTATTGCGACAAAAAGGACAGGTGAAAGATTTAAAATGGGAAAGTTTTTCAAATTTTAAGGAGCCATTGTATTCTATTAATAGTGAAGACTTGCACAACTGGATTAAAGCTCAAAAGAATGTTGCAAGTTTTCTTATGTAATTACAATATATAGATACATCTATGAGCATCATACTTGCCAACTGACCCGATTTCGTCGGGTCACACCCGATTTTTCAACCCTTCACCCGATTATTTTTTATGACCCGGCGGGTCATGCTTTTCACCCGATTTTTGTCGAACAACCCGAAAATCTCCCGATTTCCGGATTTGGTTCGTAAATTACGTTGCGCGTTTGACTTCCAGTTATGAACCCAAGCTGAGCTTGTATTTACGTAACACGTAAACAATGCCGATGGCTATAACAGACACATTATGTGTAATTATTATCGTGAGTTGTTTTGACTAAGCGAAGGTTTAAATCATTAAGTGTGATGGCTTCCAATAAGAAAAGGTCTTCATCGGGGCCAGCGGAATCAAAACCAACAAAAAGAAAACGATATTTTTGTACCTATCAACATATCTGGGAAAATGAATTCCCATAAGTAAAACAAAGTAATCGAGTACAAAACGAGGCTTTTATGTTCTATATAACGCACATTAGAATATTGGATTTTGTGCCCAAAATGATCTGACTGAACATTCAAAAACGCTAAGTCATGTATAGGATGCTTTTTAATACACATAACTCTTCCAAGTCACTTACAACTTTCATGCCATCATTTACAGAGTTCAAAAGCAAGGTTAATGTAGCAGAAACTCTTTTTGCATTTTTTTTAGCTGAACACAACCTACCATTTTCTGTGTCAGATCACTTTGCAAAATTCAAAATCAGCAACTGTTAGTTAAAATGCTTCTTTGCAATAAAGCATTACACATAAGTTTTTAACACATATTTCTATTGTATATACCTATGAAATGCATGGTAAATATGTCGTGAATGTCGTTACGCGCTATGACCAGATTTTTTACTTTCCAAATCTGGTCATGACCAGATTTTCACATGTTGGAGGTTGGCAAGTATGATGAGCATAATGAATTAAGCTTTACCTCATATTATAGCCTTTTAGGTCTCATTTTTTATGTATTGACCAAGTATTTACACTTATCATATGCATTTTAGAGTGTCGGTAGCCAAATAGTATGACTGATTCCTTAATATATCCTAAATTAACCCTTGTTTTGACATGCATACTTTGGATCTACCTCAGATTATGTATATTATTAAAATTTGTACAACCTAAGGATGTTTTTTCTCATTTTACTGCAATATCAATAACAGGACATATAGTGAAGAAATGCTGTCTAATGCAACAAAATTTGAAATTTTTCCAAAGTGAAGATACTTATTTTTTATTTTTGTTCTAAATATTTTCAATGTACTTGAATAATGTTTATTTTTCTTCAATTTTGCTGCGGTAGAAAAATAAGCATTCTTCACTTTATGTCACCATACCTTTAAATGAAATAGAAAACAAAACCAGGAATATAATGAAATGATTTGTTTTAATCTGAATCGTCGTCAAACATGTCGTCAGCACTATTATCAGAATCTGAAGAACACACAGGCAATTCGTATTTATAAAATGGATGTTTAAAATTTGAACAGTCAGTACTATTACAATCACATTGGACATCACAAATATCACAGCACATGTGCCTTAATCTTTTGGGGTCAGATTTTGATTTGTATGCTGAAAGTATGATGTCCCTACGACAAGTTTCTTTATTTTGAGTATAGGTTTTCATGTCTTCATCCAATTTTCTACACTGTTTACCATTAAAAAGTAACAAGGCCATGGCCACTCCTCCATCACGACCTGCTCTACCGAACTGTTGGACAAATCCATCCATATCTTTGGGAGGTCCATAATTTATAACATATTTAACCGATCTGAAATTCACCCCCATCCCTGCTGCACTTGTTGCAACTAAAACTCTGATGTTACCACTCTCTACACTCATGTCTTCTTTAATCTTTTCTTTAACTGTGTCTGGTGATTGTGAATGAAACATGTCAACATGCTTAATGATATGCCCAAGTTTCATCCTAAAGGCAGAAAATAATTCACTGCATGTTTTAATTGAAGGACAGAATATCAAAAATCTTTCACACAGTTCTTTGTCCTTTTTTAACAAGTGAATAAGAAAGTAGAAAATGTCTCCATGTGAAACTGTGCTCTTAAATTTATGAACAAACAGCTTGATATTTTCTCTATCAGGATTTTGAATAATTTCATGACAATCTATCATGCAAAACTTCTTCTGCATTTCCATTCGAGCTGATCTGTTAGCTGTTGCAGTTATCAACAGGACAGGACACTGTATTAGGGATCTGATTTCGCCTAGCTTGCTGTACCAGATACGGAAAGGCTCCATCTCGATTTCACTTTCACCCCTAAAAATATACACATTGAAATCTTGTGCAATAAATAGTAAAACATCTTGTAAGGGATATTTATTACGTGTGTAATATACCGTTGGAATAAAATTTTCTTACCAATGCAATACAGTATGGGCCTCATCGACGACGAACAGTTTGAAATGTTTGCTAGCAACGAGCATGTCCCTCCACTTATTTACAGACAAAATGGATTCCGGTGAAGCAAACAGGAATTGAAAATTACCATTGAGAATGTCTATGTCTTCGCTACTATCTCTGCCAATATACGTTGAGGTAAAATCACAAGATTTCAAGTATTCACATTGTTCTTTCATTATCGAAAGCAATGGCGAAACTATCAAAACACTGCATTCGCATCCGTTCAATTCCGTCCACATCAGCTGGAAACCTTGATAGCAAATACTTTTGCCACCGCCTGTTTTAACGGAAAGAAATGAATCCCTGCCTTTCAAAAGCTGTGTAATTGTTTCCTCCTGGAAAGGTTTTAACGCATCTAAACTGAACCTTTTACACACATTTTGAAACATGCCCGCCATGTATACGATAGCCGAACACTGATACGTTATAAGAATTCTGATTGGTTGAAATGCCATCGAGGTTTTGCGATGGAATCATATGATGACCAATCAAATGATCCATGAATATCAATTAACTTACAACGATATTTCGGCTGGTTTGCCCACGGGTGATAAGTAAAAGACGCGATCACCCGTGGGTATCCGACGATGATCACCCTATAGAGAATAAAAATAACACTGTAAGGATAAATTTAATCGCCAAACAGGTGTCTGTGTTCCTAGACCTTCTACTTCAATCGACAACAGAGGAAATTAAATGATGTATGAGTAAAAGTTTGTGTACAGAATTACGTCATTTTAAGTGACCCTTGAGCTTATTAACTTTAAGGCGTATATATGTATGTATTCATGTTTCTAAAATGACAAAACAAATGAGGAAAAACCCAAACTTACTCGCTCTGACGGAAAATACGCAAGTATCTTATTTGACGATATACTTTTAAGGTATAAGTATCTCGTTAAAATGATCGACTTATTTTATTTTTATTACCAATTTTTAAAAAAGGACAGATCCGGCTTTCTAAAACAAACGAATAATGTATTGGGTATACCTACATTTAAGCCCAATCTGGTACTAGTACATTAAAAAAAGAACGTTTAGAAATTCCACCATCTTCAATAGCTAAATCGTGTCTATAATACGTGCTTTATGTAATGACAAAATTCTTATTTTGTTTGTTTAAACAGGAAATAAACTTGACCCTAAATATTTTTATACTAAAAAATGTTAAGAGATTTACTTTGGAAGCGTATTATTGCCACATTTATTTTTTTTTATTTCACTATATGTAAAATCTCGGACTGTAAAATTTACATGCTAGTTATCTGTAACGTTCTAACATTAATCTTTAAAATTTACACTTTAATCTGTAAATTTTACACTTTATTCTGTAAAGTACACATTAATCTGTATTTATGTTATACATTAATATAAGGTGTACATTTATACTTCAATCTGTAAAGTTTACACATTAATCTGTATAAGTTATACATTTATGTGTACAGTTACGCTTTAATCCGCAAAATTTACACAATAATCTGTATCATGACTCATGTATCTGTAATCTTCTGTTCGCAGTTAATTTTGTCTCTTCTTGTTTCCGCACTATTTCTTTATCATAGTCAATAGTCAAATCAATCTAGCATAAAAAATTGCCCAACCTCAAACTAACTACAAAAGCCATAAATATGATTTTGTGATGATTTTTTATTAATCCCACATTTAAGACTATAAAATTCATCAACAGGGAAAGAAATCTAATATGTTTTTTCCTGCAAGGTGGCCAGGGATTATCCCGCATGCTTTGCTCGTGCATCTCCCATTTTCTCTAAGCAGATCTGGCAATATCCACAAACACTATCCAACACTTTTGATTCCTTCGAATTCAGTGTCACTGACGTTATTTCTAGGAAGTTTAATTCTGTTGATTTATGGAATTGTCAATTATTCATAAATCTAGCATTAAATTACATGTATCTTTCGACCTCTACCGGTAAAACCAGAGGAAGGTTGTCCTCTTTCTTGTCGTCTTTCCCAAGCATGTAGCATCGTTTTTTAATTGAAAGTGGGGGGGGGGGGGGGGGCAGAGTCATAAAAAAAAATCTTGATAAGCAAAACGAGAATAAAATTACTTTTCAAAATCCTAATCTGTGAGGGGAAGGGGG
The DNA here is from genome assembly GCF_025612915.1 of Magallana angulata. NCBI lineage: Eukaryota > Metazoa > Mollusca > Bivalvia > Ostreida > Ostreidae > Magallana > Magallana angulata. The sequence goes on along the minus strand of NC_069115.1, from coordinate 19,496,444 downwards.
GGGGGGGTGTTACATATCACTTAAATTTCACTGTTTGTTTCCTTATTTTCAATTCATTTTTTTGTACATGGTCCCATAAAAGTGGGGGGGGGGCGGCAACTCCATGTTAATTCTATTTTTTGTATGTAAATCAAGAAAAATCTTTGCTGCGCCAAAAAGTGGTGGCCAGGTCCCCCTGCCCCCCCCCCTCCCCCGATGCTACGTACCCGTTTCCGTCTGTCTGTCAGTCATTCTGCCCATCTTCAAATTGGTTAGAAACTTGTGTAGCTTCACGGCAATTAACTGTAGACTAACTACAATCTTCGGAATAAACTGTGGACTAATCTAAACTTTCGTAATAAACTATAGACAAAGTTCAACTTTCGTAAATGTAAGGGAAAATAAATGAGATATTTATCAATTTTGAATCATTTGAAAGTAATTAATAAAATATATTGCTAGGTTAAAATGAAAACAAAAATTAACCTAATTCACTTTACTGAAAAAACATACATGCATAAAAAGCCGGTCATTTAGTAGTGGAACTTTTTTTTCGAAGAGTTATCCTCCATTGATAAAAAAAGAAAATCTTAATTTTGTCAAAATATCTGCTGTAAATGATTAATTTTATTTCACATTTTAAGATAGAGAGGGTTTATGCAGATAATCACCCAAAATATTTGATTGAAAGTTTAAATTTCTTTATACAATATCTTAATAAACAAAATAGTTTAAATTTCAAGGTGTAATTAACTGCACAATTATAATCAAAACGTTGAGAATTCCTTTGGTGGTTTATTTATATAAGTATTTGATAACACCTTCAGAATGCTACCTCCATGATTTAAAAATGTTGGACCATTTATCAATTAGGTAGAAAATGGAGTCGTTATACAGTGAATACCTTATTATAGTAAGTACACTGAAATAAAGTTTACACTGTGCCATTCAGTCAACTGAATGTTAACTATCAGGTTTATAAAAGGCCTACCAGGGTGACGTAATAGCAGCTCTGTTATTCAGTTACCCTTCAGTCAAATTTCAGCCATCTTTAAGTTGACTTTAGATAATTTTCCCAGTTGCGTAGAGACTTTACGTGATTCTCACTAGAGAACTAAGTTCTTTCAAATATGTGCATCTCCTTTCTGGCAACGATAAACACAGACAATATAATGATAGACTCTCGATCATGGCAGATCAAAAACAGTACTTATATGGAATAAAAAGAAGATCGTGGTAGATCAATTGAAAGACAGTACTTATACAGAATGAAGAAGATCGTGAAAAATTAAAGACAGTACTTACACAGAAAAAACAGGAGATCGTGGTAAATCAAAGACAGTACTTATATAGAATAAACAGGAGATCGTGAAAAATCAAAGACAGTACTTATACAGAATAAACAGGAGATCGTGAAAAATCAAAGACAGTACTTATACAGAATAAACAGGAGATCGTAAAAAATCAAAGACAATACTTATATAGAATAAACAGGAGATCGTGAAAAATCAAAGACAGTACTTATACAGAATAAACAGGAGATCGTGAAAAATCAAAGACAGTACTTATATAGAATAAACAGGAGTTCGTGAAAAATCAAAGACAGTACTTATACAGAATAAACAGGAGATCGTGAAAAATCAAAGACAGTACTTATACAGAATAAACAGGAGATGGTGGTAAATCAAAGACAGTACTTATACAGAATAAACAGGAGATCGTGGTAAATCAAAGACAGTACTTATACAGAATAAACAGGAGATCGTGAAAAATCAAAGACAGTACTTATACAGAATGAAGAAGATCGTGAAAAATCAAAGACAGTACTTAAATAGAATAAACAGGAGATCGTGAAAAATCAAAGACAGTACTTATACAGAATGAAGAAGATCGTGAAAAATCAAAGACAGTACTTAAATAGAATAAACAGGAGATCGTGAAAAATCAAAGACAGTACTTATACAGAATAAACAGGAGATCGTGGTAAATCAAAGACAGTACTTATATAGAATAAACAGAAGATCGTGAAAAATCAAAGACAGTACTTATATAGAATAAACAGAAGATCGTGAAAAATCAAAGACAGTACTTATACAGAATAAACAGGAGATCGTGGTAAATCAAAGACAGTACTTATATAGAATAAACAGGAGATCGTGGTAAATCAAAGACAGTACTTATATAGAATAAACAGAAGATCGTGAAAAATCAAAGACAGTACTTATATAGAATAAACAGAAGATCGTGAAAAATCAAAGACAGTACTTATACAGAATAAACAGGAGATCGTGGTAAATCAAAGACAGTACTTATATAGAATAAACAGAATCGGATTCAATAATAATCTCCGGTCTCCTAAATCAAGCCTTCCCTTTTATACCCAAATTTTCCTAATGCGAGTCAAAACCGGGCTCTAAGATTGCAGTCTCTGGCTATTATATATATGTAATCGGTTCATATCTGAAAAGTATCCGAAAAGGAGATCAATTCCCCCCAGAGTTTTATATCTGGCATTGCTAATGGATGGCTGCCGCAGGAGTTGTCCCGGATAAAAGCATTTGTACATTTGTGGCTCGGAAGTCTGTCATTCACTTGATTTTAAGGGGGAGACGGTAGACGGGGGGAAGTTATTATACAATCCAGCATGCTCTCTGATTGTGCAGTGAGTTGACACAGTTGATATTGATACCAGTCAGGATTTGTATAAATGGTGTATGACTTATAAGTTAATGCTATATTTTAACAGTGTTGATTCTGCAATTAAGCATAGCTGCTCGGAGCTGAAATGTTTGGTCTTTTGCAAAATACTGGTTTTACGAAATCATCGTAAAGAATTCGGTAGATTCGGGCAAGAGAGAAAAAATTGTAAAAATTTATTGATCATGGGCCATATATTTTTGCCATAAATACTAAAGGATAAAGACAAACCATCATCTAAAGACTTCCTTTTTTTATTTAAAGCGATCGGAAATGCTTATGTTGATTAAAATTGAAGGCAAATGGACTAAAAAGATTACAATTCGTTATTCATAAAATATCGTAATACATATCAACAGCGATGATTATTCGTTTATTTGAAAACTTAAGGAACGGGATGAACGAGCGTTTTAGAAATTAATCTAATTTTCTCTACACAAATTTTTAAAGTCTCATAAGTCATGACTTAAAAAGCTTCTATCGCAACTACTCGGTCCTTTCCGACAGAGCGCGGGAAAACACGAGCTTTGTCGGAAAGACCCGATACTGTGGTTTCATTAATATTTAAGGATATTATTTTTCGTGTATAAAGTGAAAATCGCAGTTTCAAGGGTACGTAAATTTATGGCCAATGACCCTATCCAATACAAAATGTTAGTATAAATTGCACCTCATTTAATTTCAAGGATAAACTTAAAAAAAAGTTTTAAAAACAACGAAAAGTGGTAGTCAACGAATATTGATGAAACCACAGTAAGTTACAATTGAGCTTTGTATTCACATCAGTTTAATAATAAATAGGATTATAAAGTTACCAAAACGAATTTCATACCTAAATCATTAGGCTTGATATATAGAAACTTAGCAGTTACATGAATATCGTATTTTAAAGCTTTCAAAAAGCATCTGAGTAGGTAAAAACAATTTTGTGAAAAGTAGAAATATTTTTTATACATTTGTATTGTTATATACATTAATTGATAATTAATCTAAGTGGTGGGCGAAGCGGGTCCCTGTAAAAGTATAGTTTACCCTTTAGTTAAGTTTCTAGGACATCATGAAACATGCCAATGCTAAATATAGGCTGTTTTCCGTAATCAGATAGGAAATAAAGGTTACATGCAGAATATTTTCCGGAAATAAATTGATTTTATCTCTCATCTTAAAGATACTTACTACAAAATAAACTTTCATAGGAAATCAGAAAAAAAAGTTAAGAACAAACAAGTAAACAAACAGACAAAAAAAGACGAGATTTATGTTAAGATATAAATAAACTGAACAGAAAATGACATATTAGGTTTTGGGGATTTTGCGAGATTGTGAGAACAAGTAAACAAAAAATTGTACTGGTATAGATTTTTTAAAAAAGGTAACAGCACACAGAAAACAATTTCTGAACACCGAAAAATGATTCCGTTATGCTTAAGAAACTTGAAGGAATGTAAGGTGCAAACCTTTTATATTAAAAAAAAAAATTAAAAAAATAAAATAAAATTACAGAAATCGAAAAATAAAACAAATTTATTTAAACCCGTGTTCATGCAATTCCTACTACACATAAAAAAATAAACGAATATATAAAAAAAGATGGAGCTGAAAAAGTTGTTCTGGTATTTGCTTCGTCACATTTTAAAGTCATATAATTATTAATAAAAGATTTATCAATATGAAAATGAAAATCGTTGAATTCTTTTTGTACAGAACGAAGTATTTATATAAATTCAGGTGCATTCTCAATCAAATGTTTATATATATACAATATCTTTATTACAACTATTTCTATTTCAATTTTCAGGGTCACTTTTTTGTATGCATATTCATACATGTATCTAATAAGTTGTTTCCTTCCTTTCGCAAAACATACCAATTAAGACAAATATATGATTAGGTCGAAGTACCGACAAGTCAGTATAAAATGCCAGGATATTCAGTTTGTGAAGCGAAATTGAATTCCACGAGACAATTTGTGTAAATAATTATTCCAGCGGTGGCCCAAGTTTACGCTCCATGCTTTTGTGTTCGAGCAGACATATACCGAAGAACTTCAAAAGAAAAATAAAGTTATGGTTACGGTTATTTCCCGTTCGCTCTTATTATTTCTGGAGAATTAGTCCTTTAATTACCCCCTGGGAATTAATAACGCGGAGATTTATGACCATTGAGATTATCCGTTCACCTCGAGGGGCTATTTATCTCGTTATTGGAGGGGGAAACCTATGGATTTCCGAATTCAGTGTTACAGTGCAGGGCGAATCATATTTGTCAACATCTGTTTAGGAATATTTACAAGGAGACTTATAGATCCAGATTCCCATCTCGGATTATGCATTCAAAACAATGTTTACCCGATTTCAGATCACAGGAGACGGTTCATTAGAAAGAAATTCAATACTTTGCACGCGCCCGAACGAGAAAAAAAAATCTGGCGGATGAATATTGTATGACGCAGACGTCGACAACATCCTCCCCCCTCCCCCCAAAAAACGCGGAGCTATAAGTGAAACAAATTGCCCGGCTGTTGCGGGAATTAAGAGGAATCAATCGTCCACCCACGCCAATCATAATTGACTGAATCCAATACCTTCAGTGATAGCGGGCCGACAATGAGGTGGTTTAATATTAACGTTCTGCAGAGGGAGAAAAAAAAATCAATTATCATCGCTACACTGCCGTTGACTCTGAATATAACCAAAGTGATCAAATTATCAGGGGCGGATCTATATAGGAAATTTTTACTCCGAGGGACGGGATTGGGGGTGGGCTGGATAGAAAAATGGAAGGTCTCAAAAATAAAAGTAGTAAAATTCTGGGGACGTGGTTTTTTGTTTGTTTTTTTTGCCTCTTAGAGCCCCTAGCCCTTCCCCTTTCAAACCCATGGCCATTCCATTGCAATGTCACCAATCTACATGCATTACAATAAGTACACTGTGTATGTAAGGAGAAGGTAACAGCTATATATTGCTGTCGTAATGTACCTTTGGCATGCTGGATATTAATTGATATACATAATTATACAATGAAGTGAAATTGTAAAATAGAAATTCTGCATCTATTTGTTTATTTTTTTTTCTCTACGCATTTTCCTATTAATGTGCGTCCTTTTGATAATGACGTTTTAAAAAATACTTTAGAGAACGAAAAAAATAATATGAAAATTGATATATTATATAACAATCATGGCTCTGTCCAGAATGTAATGGTTGCAAGATAAAAGCGGTAATTTAGGCAATTCGGCAAGGCGGAATTGTCATCTTTTTTTTTTAAATGCTTTCATCTTAAGTGGCACAAATGCCATTCCTGCAGTTTAAAGAGCACATGCATTGAAAAAATGATATGATTTTGTTCGTTTTAAGTACGTCGTCACATGTAAAAATTACCAAACTCTTCTTTGTCAGAAGGGAGAAAAACACTATGGTATGGCAGCGGTCATCGAGCCTCATTAATTACATGCAAGCAAAACAAATAGGTTCATTATAATAGCCTTCATAGAAGACCGTTTTATAAGACAATACAAAGTGAGATATAAAATCGATTAGATTTTACAAGTAATTAGGTCAAATTAAATCTTCTTGAATCGAGACTGATTGCGAATTTTCTCCTGAGCTACGCGTACGCTATAAAATCACCGTTAGGGAATAGATTAAGTCGTTTCAAGGCCATAATATCATATTGACATATCTACCCAGAACGTTCGTATGGAAAAGCACTTACACTTATAGTCGCAATCTGTGGAAACCCTCGGGATTTTACGTTGTGCGATCGGATGTGCGCTATCTTTTTCGAGAGTAAGTTCTATTTGCTTTCCACAACAAATCTACTAATGTTGCATAAAAGCTATAAATCAATAGGGATTTAGGAGGCGGTTTGATTTGACGGTCATCCATGGTTCGGAGTGCTGACAGAACAAGAGCCTGTCAGTCAATTCAGATTTTTCTCTCTAAAACGCATACAGACTATTGTCGCGTTCTCTGAACACACGGCCTATTTGCCTTGATTACTCAGGAATAGTTCATATGCTAGAAATTTTAATTTTCCTTGCATTACTTTTTTCTCTCTCTCTTTCAAAATCTCCATCTTTCCTTCCTTCCTTCCTTCCTCGGGATTAAAACCCCCCTCGCTCTCCTTGTTTTTTTCTAAATTTGTTCTCTCGATTTTTCTCTCTATCTCCCCCGCTTCCCCCTCTCTCCTCTCTCTCTCTATCTATTGACATTTAGACACCCGAATGGAGGATGCAGACAGAGATCGAAGCTGTAGCTACAACAGACGGCAAAAAATCAAAATGGAGACACTTAATATCTTGTTTGACATTTTAGTTTCCATTACATGATGATAACTAAAAGTGCATCTTTCTCTTTTTTATATTCTCTCTCTCTCTCTCAAAATTTCATGAAACCGTTTTTTACGCGTTATATTACCGAATAGCGTCATTTCAAATATGAAACTTAAAACTGTTCACATACAACAAAACGTTGCAATTAAAACACCTCCCTTTAAAAAAATAAATAAATAAACAAATGAATGATTAACTAAAGCAAACAAGGAAATACAAGATTAAACGTATATTATTTTCCTCAAATGTCCATCAGTTGAAAAGAAGAATTAGACTTGTAGATAATTGATATTATGTTTAAAATAAAACAGAAAACCCTACAAAAACGTGATCCTTAATACGAAATCGCACGTGATGACGCCCGTGGTGACGTCAGCAATCTGTTGTAGTGGGAGGCATACGTTTCGTGTCCAAAAGAGCTTTATCTTTTTAGTGACGCAAGTTGATTGTTAAAAAAGTACTAAAACCGACAGAGTTAATCGAATGCCCTTAACACGCAATTCACGGTGATGTCAAAAATCATTCATTTTCCCATTCTTTACACAGTCTTCAACGGCGTATAAAGCGATCTTTGAAACGTAAAAAAGCAATAGAAAAAGAAAAAGAAATGTCAGCCGACAGCACTTGAAATCCTTTATCTCTTCCATGTATTGGGGCTATCATTCGTATACGTCAACCTCACATTTTTGCACCCTCTCCCCCAGTTTGCAAGTCGACGTTTTCTGTCAGTACTTGGACTTGTGAATTAAAATACGCAGAACATTTTAAACTAATTTTTTTTGGAACTCTTATAATTAGAAGGTTGCAATAGTGTGTAATTGCTTGTTGATATCTTTACAGTCGTGTACGAGTCTGTGCATGCAATAAATCTGACATTGCAAGGTTTTTATGTAACTCAGGATATACATTTATGAAGAAGAAAAAAATAATAAAGAAAATATATGGCAATTCCATGCTAGAACACATAGCGTTTCTGTAGGTCGTTATTCGAGAACAGGAAATTGGCTTGTCTTACTTGGTATCACGAACCATATGTCAATTATATTCGTGAAAAATAAATCTGAAGTTCAGAAAAAAAATTCTTATTTTTAGCAAATGTTTATGCTAGAAATGTATAGAGATAAAAGTTACAGTGATGTGGGTGTTTTTTTTTTGTTTTTTTTTTTTAATAAGACAGACTTAAATTATAATATATAACTTAGAATTGAGGAACAATGTAAGATGCATGTATCTGAAAACCAATTAAACGGTACATATTATTAAAAGAAAATTAAGCTGAAAAAACATTGAATATTTTCATAGTTACACCAGAAGTGAAATAGCAAACAAATCTAGCTTTTTTTATAACGTAAATCAAAAAATGGAGAAAAAAATAAATTTTCAGCGCAAAATTAAAGTACGATATTAAAAAAATATATGCAGACATATCTGACAAATTTGACAATATTGGACCTCTTATATGTACTCTCCGATAGTTTCCTAACAGACCTGCATTCACTCATATACATTTATTACCACGGAGATCAGGATCTAAAACTCGCAAATCAATTTCAGAGAATTAGTTGTTATTACATTCAGCGTCTTGAGAGATAAGAGGAAAAAATGGTCTTAACGCAAACAGAACGTGGAAAGCCCTTTTGGAATTCTCACCTCAACAAAGCGATCATGGAGAGTTCATGAAAGATTCAGATTCTCACGAGAAGGTTTTCAAAGAAAAGCCATGGCTTTTTTTTTAACCCTTACTTTAACATTGACATTATTTTCTTGTTCTAGCATTAAAAATTAAACATCAAATTATTGTGAGTGTTGTGAGGAAAAGACAAAATCATAACGCCAGGTCCAGTTGCAACGGTGCCAAATGTTTTAACATTAAGAATTAAACATCAAATAGTCGATCGCAACTTCTTGGTCCTTTCCGGAAAGCGTTTTCAGGGCTTGCCGGAAAGGCCCGAGAGGTTGTAATTGCAAATTAGTGTGTATACTTTGAAATCACCACGAATTCATATTAATGATGTGTCCAGTAAAATTGAAAATTAAATAAACCAATTTTTCTTTGGAAAACTAGAATATGCTTATTTGCTTTTTTTTGGCTGGGGGGGGGGGGTGAGGTTGCATTACTGAAACGATGGTAAAGAAAACGGTGATGATACAACACTGATATATGTATAATTCACTTGTGTTTCAAAGACAATGGTGTCCTGAAATAAACACCAATTCCAAAGAATTGTAATTTCCCAAAGGTCCTTATTTTTTTTTTCACCGCGCTGTCCCATTATTACCTTATAGCTGGTAAAATAATCATATTGATATTTTGTTAATTAGCGTAATGAACAACTCTTAATTTCCCTCGCTACTTAAGTCTTTTCCGAGATGAGAGGCAGGGGAAAAGTGTAGAAATGGGGACATGGTGGGAAAAAAAGCTTCGAAAATAAACCATTTTCTCATGACCAATTCGAAAGTTCCTCTGTTCTTCATCTCGATCCAGAAATATCGTATGGAAGATAAAAGGATGAATTATTAATGCCGACATTTTTAAAAGCAATGCTCCATAGCTGGCTGGGGCGTCGTTTGATAGGTGGCGTACACGTTGAAAACATGGATACAGATGACAATTGATGTTAAGTCGTTCGGAGACTGTCGATCGATCGAAGGGTAAAGGAAAATATAAACAATGGATATTTCGGTTTCATTTGACTGTATCGATTCCATCACAGCAGAGCGATCATTTATAAAATAATGTAGAGTGACAGCTTCGGTAAGAAATATATCGCGATTGGATGCCTGAGATTCGTGAATGCATTACGTTTCACAAATATATGTATGTAAGTATAGATTTCATAATGCTGGTGGTGGAAACGATTTATGGACTATAAAACTAACAGCCGTCCGGAAAATGCAGTTTTCGGAAACACGATCCGGATAACAAAAGTCTTCCATTCGGAACAGTGGGCACTCCGGAGATCGAGAGAACACGCGAGACAAATTATACATGTATAACGTCGAACGGCGGAACCAGAGGAAAAATTCAATATTTTGTCATATGGCGGAGAAGTTTGAGGATTGCAATTTTAAACCGCTATTATATTTCACGCTCGTGTGACTGTGATGTATTGTAAAATCCAAAACCCTCTTCCTGTCTCTCTGCTGGAAATTATTTGCAATAATACAAAGGATGCATATCCGCTTATTCGATTTCTGTCCGGAAAATGAGGAGGATTGGAATATTATATCTATCAATAGGTAACAAATTCTAATCTATTTTAATTTGATAATATAATACAGTGATGGTGAACTATTTCTGAAATGAGTTCTACAAGGGAAAATCCCGGTATTCCACTAGTGGGATTAAATGGAAAACTCAAGAAATATAAAACGCTGGAAAATGAGGCAGGGGACTCACCCCCGGGCCGATTTGAGACGGTGGGTAGCAGACTCGCCAGACGCAAAGAACTGTTCGTCAAAAGGAAGCGTTCAAGTGACGTGGCTTTGATCTTTGCTCTGTTTGGCATCCTGTTAATGGTAACACAGACGGAACTGACGGCCGCCAAAGTCTACCACCGGTCCTCCCTCCCCTCCCACCTAATGAAGATGGCGATCACTGCCTCCACGGTGGCGCTGCTGATTTTCCTGGGGATATACCACCGGTTGGACATCCAGCTCTTCATCGTTAACAATTGCGTGGATGACTGGAGAATACCGTTGACCGCGCGGAGAATTATACAGATTACGTTCGAAATCATCGTGTGTTCCATCCATCCAATTCCAGGCGATTTCGACACCACTTGGCCCGCCACTGTGGCTGAAGGGGAGCACTACCGCAAGCTTCGTGTTCCCCTAGACACTATTCTTGCGCTACCGATGTTTCTACGACTGTTCCTCGTGTGTCGGTTCATAATGCTACACAGCAAACTGTACGAAGACGCTTCGTCGCAGAGTCTTGGAGCTCTGAACCGAATCCACTTCAATTTCAGGTTTATATTCAAGTCCCTCATGACTATGTACCCTGACTATGTGCTAACTATTATCATGATTGTGTCCTTTTTAATAGCAAGCTGGGTGCTGCGGTTGTGTGAGATGAGCGACACCGCGGATGAATCTGTGCATTCGAATTTGCTCAACACAATGTGGCTGGTGGCGATTACGTTTCTTTCCGTAGGATATGGGGACATAAAGCCGAGTACCTACTGCGGGAGGGGCATTGCCGTGATCACGGGTATGATGGGGGCGGGATGCACTGCTCTGGTCGTAGCAGTCTTAGCCAGAAAACTAGAGCTTAGTCGCAGCGAGAAGTACGTCCACGACTTTGTTCTCGACGTCAACCTCGACAAGAGACTGAAAAACGAGGCCGCCAACGTGATGAAATCCGGCTGGTTCATCTATAAGTTTCGCAAACTTAAGGCAAATTCTTCCATGGCGCTGTCTTACCAGACAAAGTTGCTGGAGGCTATTTATAACATTCGCCAAATCAAAGCTGCACAACGACGTCTTGTGGATGCCTCCATTACTATGACGGAGGTAAACAAAACTCAGAACGAGGCAAGTAGGTCAATAGAGATTATCCGGTGTAAACAGCTAACTTTGGAGGAAAAAGTGGATAATCTAGAGTCCAAAATCATGTCCCTTCATGACAAGATTAACGCTATTCTAAAAATTTTGAAAGAATGATGGTACATGTATAATCACACGTTCATTGTGCGATTTTTTTTTTATACAAATGCTTCTTTAGATATAAAACTCAATGCTTTAAACGCCTAACACCACATTTAGAGAGAATGTAGAGAGTGGAGATTGGAGCACAGATTCTAGCTTTAGTGTATTGTGGTGGTGTGTATAGAAATGTGAAAATAGCTCAAAAGCTAGACTAGGTTAGGATTTTGTTTTGGTATTTTCCTTGTTAACATGCAGATGTGAAAAGTGTAGAGAGCCATGAGATATAAATAATTAAGAAAGATTTGTACAAGATATGTTATTCTGAATTAAACTACAAGTTAAAAATGTTTAATAATGTCTTTCACTTTTCTAATCTATTAAATTGTAAATTGTTGAAAACCCCACAAAACTAAAGCACAGTCGATTGAAGGATCTCCTCATTTTTAACGTGTTGGTAGTAAATCTCTTAGTCCTTTGCCTTTGTCTGCCAAAACTCGACACGACTCGTACGTTTATCGTATTGAATTGTTAAACCGTACATAACATATGAGACGTTTGTATTCGACAATATGAAATATTTCCAAAAAAAAGTCATCAAGAAGTTTGTACATGAAAAGGGTGTAAAATATACAGGCATTATAAAGTGCTTAACGAGTATTTAACGTTTGAGTCTTCTAAGAGCTAATTAAAAGTAGTACTTTTGTGACATACAGTTGTCTGTATTATTACGACATAGAAATGCCTATCTTGTTAATCAGATAAACTCATTCCGGACTGATACCGGTATCATTTAATATTTTATTGCATTTTCGTTGTCTAATTTTACACGGCATGGCGCCCGCACCAAATCTTTGTTTCTGTTGCATATTCTGCGATTATAGTCTCGCATAGATTTCCTTTTACAAAATTATATACCATCATACAGCATAAGATAAAAGTGTGTTCAACCACAAGGCTTTTACCGTATCAATACCTGCTTACAACCGTATGTCGTAACAGTGCAAAAGTTGTCTTTGAATCTTGCCAACAAGGTTTTGTACACTAACACACTAACACGTCCACATTAAAGTTTACAGTTAGCGACGCATAAGAAAGATCGAAACTTAAAAAAATATACCTGTGTACTTTATTAAAACTATATATCTGTAATTGTTTTATACAATGCCGATATATTTAATTTCTATATATTCGAGTGTATATTTTATGCTTGAAACACCAATTTAGAACAACCTAGACACGATTTGTGATCAAAATTATATATATATATTTTTTTCGTTTTTAATATATGAAATGATTTACTTGAATGCGCATTTCGAATGACCGACCAAAATTTGAAATGTTAGAAGTCAAGTTACAAGCGAGATGCAAAGGTTAGATGTCATTGTCATGTAAACAAAATTTAAGTCTACATTTTTTTGTTTACAAATAAGTGTAATGTAAAGAAATGACAATTCAATTCGACAAAAGAACTCGTGGTAAACAAGATACACTGATTCAATATGTTCATATATATATAAGACTATTAACAAAAGAAAACAACATTTGATTGAAACTTAAACAAATACATCACATGTAAACAATAACAAGACAAAGCAAAACAAAGAATTCGGAACTCTATCCTGCCTGTAACTCAATAACTGACTTTCACAATTTTTGACAAAGTATTAAAATACAAATATTAATCAGTCTAGAACATTAAAAATTGAAAAATAAAATTTGAAAATGTTGAGCGCGAATCGTGTCTAGGTTCCTTTAACCGGAAACAATTAAACCTATTGTTGCACGGTAAATCGTTAGTCCGTACCTTTTTAAAAAAAAATAATAACGAAATATACCTTCAATATCGCAATAAACATCTTTGCTGGCCTACTTAGAAATAATTATTTCCAATCTACCGAATTCTTGGTTTCGACATCATATCTAGTAAGCTTTCTTTGTTAAAATGATTTTTTAAAATTTTTTTTTTGGCTTATGAAAATGACCACCTAGCCTCTTTCAGATAAGTGTAGGTTAAATTAAACAACATAAAATATGTCTAATAAGAAAACAAAATACAGAAACTTGTTATTTTCAGCCACCAGACAAAGATATAGCTTGTAGAAGCTTGTATTGTAAACATGAAATAGAATGTCTAATTGGTTCAGAATCAAAGCATAGCTGGAAACACATCTGTCCAATTAGCTATTCTTTTGTTTGCTGTAGTGGCATCTTTCAGGGCCAGCTTCATTCTATGTAGAGAAAGCATGCGACAGCTGATTTACAATGTATTCCCAAATAAGGCTTGCGTTAATGGATATACATTGGTAAAAAAAAGATATGTTTAAACAATTTATCGACTACTTCCTTCAAATATTAATGATTAATGGTTTTTGCTGTCGTGCTATGTTTAACATAAATTTCATTAATAATCAACAATGCATTAATTAGTTTTATACGCAGCAAAGAAACCCAATTCTTTTATGGCGCTTTGTGCCCTTTAAAAAAAAATGCTTACTCCAATGAGTATTGTTCAGTCTTTTGTGTTTTACATGTATATCAATTGCGTAGTTTTAAGGAGGTTGGATGGTTAACAAACTAACCATAAGATCTGCCGATATATATAATTTCTTTAGCTATATAAAGAATTAAGTAGTCAAGTACAAATCCTTATGTACTAACTTTTAAATTTGGGTATCGTACTACATGTATATTTTTTTTAATTTTTTTTTTATAAAGAACTCTTCTATTAAAGGAGATCAAAACAGTCTAAAAATAGCCACGACAATCGAGCCCCCCTAAAAATTAAAATTCAACAACATTTCCCCTGATCAATAAGAATATGAAGATATTAATTTTCATACTGATCTGTATCTTTTTGTTTTCTGCGTAACCGTTATACTTTAAATGAAAACTGAAAAAAGAAATGTTTTTACACAATAAAAAAAGATATAAGGATTATGAAAAATTATGTATAGGTTTTTAAAATATATTTATTAAGCTAACTTAAGGTATGTCAAATATATCCGTCACCTTTTTGCATAACTGTAACGACTTATATTGTACATATAATTTTGAATTTACAGTATGGGCGTAAATACAAATATTACAACATCTTAGATAGAAGAGAATCAAAACATTTCTAATTGTAGGTAATTATTTGTATCTATTTAAAATACAAGTAAAACATAAAACGGCTAGTATACGTAGACATACTTTTTAATTACAAAACAATCAAATTAATTAGCGATAGATTTAATACATTTGTCACACGGTATTTATCATGTATGGTGTCCTTTTCGGCTCAAAAAATTAAATTTGAATATTGAAACTTTAAAGAAAACTTTATTGAAAGTATCTATAATTTTTTTTTTAATAATTATGCGTTTCATGGAAGATATAAGTAGAAGAGTTTCATTTAGCAATTTAATTAATATTCTTTTACTGCACCTTTATTCATGTATTTAAGAAATAAGGAATCCTTTTTAAGTATTTTAAGGTGATCAAATACATGTACGGTCGGGGTGATTAAATCCTATACAGGCCGATGGACTTTATAATAGATTTGATCACCTCATAATATTCAAAGACTGATTCCTTATTACACATATATTTATATTATTTTTTTCAGCAATTGTACAATCGATTAAAATACATGTCCTAATTAAAAAAAGTCATTGATGAGATGTATTCTATACTTTACAAAGCCGATTTGTTGCTTTTTTTTTTATCACAGATATACTCGAAAATATGAATATATGATTATAAAACGTATTTAAAAGCAGTGATAAACATGTCTTTTTCTTCATACATCGTACAGAATAAGGAAATACTCTCTCTCTCTCTCTCTCTCTCTCTCTCTCTCTCTCTCTCTCTCTCTCTCTCTCTCTCTCTCTCTCTCTCTCTCCACGATTCAGCAAACTGCGTTTTAAAAAGTCGTCATTTCCTTCTCATTAGCAGACCTAGTACATATATCAAGAGTATTGCATTAGATGCTAAATAGAACAGTTCGATCCCAAGTCGCCGAGAGGCGAGGCCGACTCAATTTAACGAATGAATGAATACCGCGCGTGGTTACCCCGCATTGAAAAGTTTCTTTTTTTTTCTCCTGAATCCTCCCGAGGGTTAAACTCCGAAGACGAGTTTATCATCTTGGTGATGGCGCTAATCAGAGTTCAGACTCACAATGGCGGCACTACTGTTCCCTTTGGGACGTACATCCCCGCGTCTGGTAAAAGGCGAAAAGGAAAAAAAAATGAAATAACCAACATATCAATGAAAGACGTGTAATCTGAGGGGGTCAGCCGTGGCTAATGTGAAGACAGACAAGGGTCCACGGACAAAGGTTATGCACAGGTGAATTATGGGAGTTTGTCATGAATTCGGTCGCTTGATAAAAAATCAATGTATGCCCCTATTGTTTTGACGTTTGATATATCATGCAAGTCATATTTGTTGGTTTTTTTCTTCCTTTTCTACCCCTGAAGACGTGTTGAAAAGTTTTTTGAGATCTCTGTTTAATAATTCAAACCTTAGGCATGTCGCCTGCAATGGAAAAAGGCTAAAACAATAGAGAAAAACTCTTTCGCTCGCAAAGAAATAAGACAATAACTCTTCTTGAACATTATTGACTTTTTTATGTACAAACATCATATACTTGCAGCTGATAATACTAATAAAAAAGAAAATAACGGCGAACAGTCATGAAGGTACACAATTCTGTAAATTCATGCTGACATCACATTTTTAAAAGCAAAATCATGATAATGCATTATTCAGTCCCTCTATTATCACAAATAAATGGATTTGAATAACTATGAAGTGTAATGAGTGTAATTAATACCCCCCAATATTTTTGTCCTTCGAATTTGCTATAAAACGAATTCTCATCATTTTACTGCAATACACGTCAAAAGTTTTCCAAAGAATCTTTTCTAACCACTATGTTTTTGTAAAATCATTTTTAACTTTTTAAACAGCAATTTTAATAATTCATAGCAAACCAGCAATATCAAATTTATATTTATAATTTTATATTAATACATATAAAGAGAGATTCAGAATTTTGGTCCTGAGGAAAATACTCCTTTCCAAAGAAAAAAAATAGCTAATTGAATTATTAAATATTAAATATTATATTAAAGTATTAAATAGCTCTTTAACAATACTAAGCGCTGTTAGTTAACAATTTGAGATCATGTGACACATTATAAATGTCCTTTCTGAAACTATTGATATCATACACAGATAATAAAACATGAATTTAAAGTCAAATTAATACAGTTTGTTAAATTTGATTTTTATCTGTGAGTAAAATACAGATTAATTTAATGAAGTGATTTGAGACAAAGGTGAGACTTACTCGAACAAGCTCTGGCGGTTTATTTTGAAACTGGCTGCTACCTCGGGATCATCTCCTAATTTACAGTGTACTTGCAACAGCATTGTCTTGTTCTTGAAGGTTAACTGATTTGGTAGATGTCATCGTTTGTTCAACAAAGAATAAAATCTTCACTCAAGGTTATACACGTTAAGACTTAGTGAAATTAGATGAATACGTGGATATTTCTTTATCAGTTGATAATATTTGCATCGATGTAAATAGGTGTAATTTAACAATTGATCGTTTCACATAAATCATAATTTTAAATATAAATCATAATTTAAACAAAATTAACTAATTTTTTTTTTTTTACAATTTTTAAAATAAAATTATTTTAATTAATAGTTTTTTTTTATATAACTTTAGATATATAGGCTGTGGTTTAAAGCAACCTCTAACTTAAAGGAAGATAACTGTTTACATCCTTCGACTTAATGTCCATTTAACAGCCATGCAAAAACACAAGGCAAGATGTTATGCTCACATTGAAGCCCACGCGAAATGGTCCTGTGAATTCATCTTCAGAAATCAAGTCAAGAACTTACCAGGTACCCCCTTCACCGGAAGCAATATTTTTGAAAATTTAGAGTTTCATATCATTAAATAAGAAGGAAAAGACATTATTATTCTTTTTAGATCATAAATCGATTAAGACCTAGTAAAGGGAGCAAAATACTTCTTTCAAAAGGGAGTTAGAATTTATTTTGCCCTTGCCATGTTTTGATGTGGGACAGTCGAAGGGAATACCGCAATGATACTTTAACACTTGTACCGGTAATTTCAAATGTCTGTAAACTTTTAACAAAACCCATATAACATAATGCACCATTAGTGAACGCAATGCATGGACCATTGTTACCTTACTTCGAATGCATATTGTATTCGTACCATTGTTCTTGAATATTGATCGCATCATCCATTAAAACAGAGCCAGAAAAAAATATAAATCAAGTTATGTAGTACCAATTAAAGCATTCTAAATGCTGCAGACCGCCTATACATCACGTACAAGGAGGAAATGTGTTAAAATCAGGATCCTGGGGGATGACAAATTAGAGATCTCAGTCGTGGGCGTAAATTGTGTACAGAGCACTTGCTTCACAGAATTATCTAATGGGCATGCGCGAATCTGATTTTTTTTCCCTGATAGGAACTCAACACTTTGGGAAATTGTTTTCCCCTGATGCTGAAAACGTGGCTTGCAATGATTATTATTTCTGGTAGCTTTCTACAGCTTCAATACTGGGAAATATACAACGTTCACACAGGTTATGTTCACATTGCTATTTTGTCTTATCCCTAAGGAGATTCGAACCACGTGTCTTGTCGATAACCTTCAAATTTTTTTCTACACTTTTATTTCAAACGCCCACCTTTTGATGATCGGGTTTTGCTGTTCAGCATTATCTTTCAATAATTATCTTAGTTCTTTATCTGTTTATGAGTATACATAAAACATTCATTAATATTGCATACATCGCAATATTTTTTTTTGGCTTGCAGCTTTTCGCAATCAGAGAAATAAGCCCATAAATTGTCTCAAAAGGAGACAGACATTTTTTTTTGCAAATTTTGGAAATTAGGTGGAACGTCATATAAGAAAATGAATAAACCTAAACAAGCAATTTTTAACAAAATACAGAAGTTTCACATTTATTTTACTAACATACCGGTGCATGAATTTCAACACCGATACGTAAAATCTAAATAAATGTGATTTTCAATGGCTGATTAAAGAGCAAAATAAGCAATAAATAAAATTAATGTGTTTCAAGTGTTTATGCAGAGTGTGTTTGTTGCATATCTAATTCTAATTCGAAAATGTTCAAACCTAAATTGATTTGCAGATAGGGATCTGATATAAAAATAAATTAAAACAAATGCCGTTTAATTGAATCTTTATGAGTCTCAAAATAAATGATAGTTGTGGTAAACAAAAAAAAAAAAAAAATAACTCAATAATATTGACTATTGATTTGTAACTGCATGTAAATGAAATTAAATAAAATCAAATTGAGAAATCGAATTGTTTGAAGTTAATAAGCGAAATTACAAAAATTGAGATTTAGGTTTTTATACGATGTTATAGATATAGTATGGATAAGAATGCAATAGTCAGTTGTTCTAATGGTGATATTATGTATTCCTATTTAACATATTGTCTAATCCAATTTGCATGGCTACATTTCAAACTATATTTATGAAAAAATGTACATTATATATAAAATATTGAAAAAAACCCTAAACTGTTAGATACATGTAGTTGTGGGTTATATATACTTCCATAAATACAACACACTTTTTAAAATTATTGCAATGATCGTCTATATGATTGTGTATTCTGTGACAATCCTTAGTAGAAATAAAACAGATAAATGGCTCAAGAAACATTGATCGAACGCACAACAAATTGTCTACAGACAGATATCTGCAAAGCAGAGCAACCTATATTGAAATGGAGACATATAACTCTATATCTACCACCTAGTATGTAATATATATGGCAATCATAACAGCAATATACATCGGCCCACACTTTTGACTCTCAGTTCTATAAGATAAGATGAATACAGTAATCGGTACATATCAGACGCTTCATTAAGTGTGTCAAACGTAATGTTTAATCAAACGCCTGGGTGATCTTGACAATAAACATGTTGCCGTATATGATACACAAATCTTACATAACACTTGCATTAAGATGGCTCGATAATCGTGGTTAATTTTTTGACTGTATTGATCTCCTTTAACAGAAGAGATCTGTATAACGAAAATACACAGATTTAAATAAGAAAATACAGTGTATGTTTATTTTTTTCTTTATTAAAAAATAGTTCATAGCTAAACATACCATTTCTTAAAATTTTTGGCAGATCTGAAGGTTAATTTATTGACCATCCAGCCTCATTAAAACACTTACATGAATTAAGAGTGCATAATGGCATAAATAATAATTCATATATTTTAAGGATGGGACACCTTAGGAATGATTTTAAACTCTCTAACCAGTACATTTGACGGAAGTGTCTTGCTTTGATCTGGTTGTTGTCCCCCGATGTACAATCTGTATCGACCTATATAAAATTATTTTAAAAAAATGATTAATTAAACTGGTCAGTGGAACCCTGGTGTCAAAAAGTCACATAATAACAGTCATTTTCACATCAGATTTACAATTTGCTTAGAAAAAGTTATTGTCAAAGTTTGCATGAATTTCGGTGTTTTTCTTTAAAAATAATTTTTCATTTACCTAAAAATCAGTTTAAATTCTGTAAACGTTAATAACTAAGGATACTAGAAAAAAATCAAGTATTATAGAATACCATTTGTAGGCATGATTTCCGCTTGGCCTATTGATTTAGTTCAAGTTGTACGGACTTTCTGTTAAATCATGTACTTTTTTTTGTTTACCTGGTTCTATGTAAAACCCTCTTGATTCATTCCAGACCGCCATATTTTCTGCCCTTACGGTAATTAGCCAGCTCAGAGTTTCTTTGGCGCGCAGGGACACGCGTTCAAATCCGACCAACTGATGGATTGGCATGGTCTCGTTGGTGTCCAGCCATTTCAGATAGACCTGTATAACCTGTAATAGATATAAATATAACAAATGTAACTGGAATATGAAAGAATTGTATAAACGCATGGGTGTAAGTACATCTATCCACATTTTTCATGATTTTATATCTGAACAATTTCAGAAAAGCTTGTTGGTTGTCGTAAATTTGTATTAAGGAGAGTAACAAAGTTCTAGAATTTTGTATCGTACTTTACACCTTTTATCTACCGTACTTCGAACTCTATTCTATTGAATACATTGTAGTACGAAAAACATTTTGTGGCAATGAAGCCATGTTAAAAATTCAAAAAAGTAATGTGCAAATTTGGAATCAAAACGTGAAATTGACACATTACTTTTAGATACTTAAAAATCAGACTGCTGTGTGTTTCTGATAGTGTACATGTACATGTAAAGTATTTATACTTCTATATACTGACCTCATCACCATCCGTGGGACCCTCGTTGTGGACCTCAACTCGAACAGTCAAATCCTGGCCCTGACTTATGATCGGGTTCATCCAAGCGTTTGTAAAATTAAACGTGGAGTAAGACAGCCCGTACCCAAACGGATACAGTGGGTCGCCATGGAAATAACGATACGTTCTCCCCTCCATACTGTAGTTCACCATAGATGGTATCTAAAGATATTCAAAATATACTTATATACTATACAGTAAAACACGGTTATAACGAAGTGACAGGGACGGACGATTTTTGCTTCGTTATAAGCGGAATTCGTTATATCCGTCAAGCTAGTTTACAACATATAATACAGTCACAGGAAATGAAAATCACCTCGATGTAAGCGTCAAATCATTATAAGCGTGTTCGATATAACTGTGTTTTACTGTACATATATTACCAGTGACTTACCACGGTGTTATGTTTTTTGTTCTACATAGTGCATGTAAATTAATAGTGTGCTATTTTTTTTATTCAAAGTAGAGGTATAAAAAAAACCCGATATTGTATTCTAATAACAAATTGATTTATTTTGATTTTGTAATATAGTTTAGGATTATGCAATTTGATTGTGACATTGGATTTTACAAAACAGTTAAGTTTAAAAATTTGCACATTCCCAACTGAAAGAAAGACAACTCAATAAATGTAAAACTTTTTGTTTCGAACCTGATCCTGATATTTTGGCCATGTATATGGCAGCCTGCCCGCGGGGTTGGAGGAATTCCCCGTGTTGGTGACCACCCTCAACACAGCTTCCCCTGTCTCCTGCGCGGGAAAGAAACATTCCATTATGGCCACCACCCGGTCGCTCCGATCTGCCCACGTGATGTTGACTGGTCCCCCGTTGAACAGAAGCAGAACAATTGGTACCCCCTTTGCTGAGACCAAGAAGATCAACATTTAATAAGATTTTGGAAATTTTAGAAGTTTAGGCTAGTGTTTTATTCACATAGTGATGAATTTTAAAAAAAATATTACGGGACTTGTCGTCGCTTTTGTGCAATGAAATTACCAAAAACAAAATAAAGTAAAGCAATAGTAAAGAAGAAACTGATTACTTTATTTATGTTATTCCTAAATGCTTTTAAAGGTGTTTATTATTACAGGTATTAGTATTAGATATATCTTTGTAGACAGAAATAGAATGACTACATATTCAAAATTAGAAATATAGAGAAGAATACAATATATTTTTAAAAAATGATGCGTAAATTTTGTACCAGAAAAAGTAATGGCATCCCTAAGGAGCTGTGCCTGTTGCCCTGGTAACTCAATGCTAGCCCTGTCGTGGTCCTCATTTTCTATCATGGGGCCTGTCCATACAAATAGTGATTAAAAGCTGGTTTGGTTTCCATGAAGATATTTAACGATAGTTTTTAAAAATCTAAATAACTAGTTATCAATAAATAAAATAAAATTGAAATAAAGAATACTAAAAGTAATGAATATGATTAAGCAAATTTCTAAAGTTAAGGTAAACCCATACCTGTTCCTAGACAAACAAAGATAATCTCAGAAGAGTTCACTGCTCTTTGTATTTCTGTTCTGTTGTATTTTGAGCATGCGTTGTCGTTACATCCGGCTGCGTACTGGACTCTTTTGGAAAGTTTGGACAGACCCTGTAATGGCGTTGTCGTATAGGTAGGCATCACGTCAGGCGCATAACTCCCTATTTGTTGATATTTATTATCCGCCATAGGACCCAGGACCTTAAAAAAAATTATGCACTTTTACTGTCAAAGGCTACCTTAAAACCATAAAAGCGTAGAATCTTAATAAAAGTACATTTTAACATGTATTTAATCACTTTTACGCATTACAGTGGTATTCTTCAAGACCTTTAAGAGGCAAGTTATATTTCCATTTTATTTATACAGATTAATTGTCAATAGACATACTCCCCTCAATTTTTCTTTATCAACAACTCACAGAAATTGTGTTTAAAAGTTTGCTTATGGGAAGAAATCCGCCCTTGTTTTTCAAAAGAACGAACGACTTCATCGCGGCGTTCAGTGATATAGCCCTGTGTTCTTCGCTTTGAATGACAGAGAGATCTAAAAAATTGTAAGGGTTGTGATCGGGTGGATCAAACTCTCCAAGGCGCATGCGTGTGTAGAACAATGGCGATACACTCTTCACTAAATCCTCTTTGTCCAGCTTTCCAGCTTTTAGTGCATCAACTGTATTAAAAAATATTAAGCATATTCAAATGTGTTATAGAATCAAATTCGATTAACAATATTTTTCACCCCGATGAAATATTAAAAGTTTACTGATCAAGGAAAAAGAGAGTTTCTTTGGTGAATGGATACTAAATGTATAAATAAAACCATAGAAATAAGTTGGGTAGATAATTTCTGATATCATAAAAGAAGCATGACAGTTTCATCTCTCTGAGAAACACTAACTTGTATAGAGGTACATGGGTTTGTTTTCTTTCAGATTTATTTTAATGTAGAAGTATATGGATTCATTCTTTGCGAGATTAATTGATATGTTAGTATGTGGATTCATTCTACATGTATCTAATGTATATTTACTTATACAGAAGTGTGTGAATTTGACCTTTTTAAAGAATACTTACTGATATATGTATGTTTGTTATCTACTGATTTAGAAGTACTTGGGTTTGTTACTTACTGATATAGAAGTACGTGGGTGTATTACCTACTGTTATAGAAGTACGTGAATTTATAACCAACTGATATAGAAGTACGTGGTATTGTTACTCATTGATATACACGTAAGTGGGTTTGTTACGTACTGATTCAGAAGTACGTGGATTTGTTACCAACTGTTATAGAAATAAGTGGTATTGTTACTAACTGATATAGAAGTACGTGGGTTTGTAACTCACCGATTCAGAAGTACTTGGGTGTATTACCAACTGATATAGAAGTACGTGGTATTGTTACTTATTGATATAGAAATACATGGGTTTTTTACTCACTGATATAGAAATACGTGGGTTTGACTTCGTTCGTGGACAGTTCCAGGTTACAGCCCGCCTTCACACAGAGTGCGGCCGTGTCCACGGAGTTGTTGGTGTAGTGGTGATACGTCATAATGTTTTCTATGGCCTCCTGGTCACTGACCACGTATCCCGTGAACCCCCACTCCGTCCTCAGAATGTCCGTCAGTAGACGCTTGTTCCCACAGGCAGGGACTCCATTTATCCTATAGAATATTGGTACGTCAAATGCAGTGAAAAATGGATACAGCGAACACATATATTACGAATGAACGCGTACTTTTACAGCAAACCTGTTTTTATTTACTAAGTATGCCACTGATGCATCATGATTTTATCAAATAAAGCAAATATTTGTTACAACAAATCAAAATTTTTGTGTGTCTGGTGCTTTTTGAGTACCATTCTTTAGTGTACTTTTGTACATAGATATTAAGTCATATCTGTATTACAAGTGTTGGGAATTTCGGTGTGACAATTAAATCTACGATGCATTTAGTTTTTCATTCATCAAAACAAACTGCCATAGATTCCGATTTTCAATAAAATGTGCACAAACGATGTTTACAAGGGTTAGAGTGTACATGTATTAATATCTATTTGCCTGTTGAGACAAACTACTCTAAATCATATATAACGATTGAATATAGGCGTATAGGCCATTTTATAATGCCTAGTTTCTTTAGGGCGATCTTAAAGGGGCGTTCTGACCTGTTGAAGCTACACATCAAACTGTAAGACCCAGCCTGGACACATCTTTTGAACGCTGGTAAAAACGTCAGTCTCCAGTCTCTTTCCGATACCTGCATAAAATTTATCGCGGTTTAATAAATGGTTTTGAATTTTTTATTGGCAGTAACAATATATTTTGATTACATACATCAATATTAGTCGTTGTATCTTACTTTCGCGTCAAAAGAGAATCTAGACACAGGTATATTTTCTGGGCCGCCATGAACGTCGAAGTGTTTACAACCAGCGTTAGCCCGGATGTACGTTGGATCGTCTCCCTGTAAACACTTTACAAATATGGCCGCCAACTCACCAGAAAGAAACGGATCTTCTCCGTACGTTTCCTGAAGATGAAGCGTATTAGTTATTTTTTTTTTCGTATTTAATAAAATGCTATTATCAAATATTTGATGCATTTGTTTGTAAAATAGTTAAAAATATGTTGTACATGTAGTTTTTTTTCACATGATATATAGTTATTATGTTTTGTTACAACCAATTATGGAGCCACTGATCTGAAACATTGAAACCATAATTTAAAAACATTAATGTTTTTAACTATGTAGACGTGTTATTAGTATTTATTTGCTCTTTTTATTAATGATATGCCCAGATTAACTTAACCCTTACATCTGTTTTGAATTAATTATATACATAGTTATATGATTCAATAATATTTTAACTCACGGTTTATACACTTACATGTAAAAACACGAAAATATCTTCTTATGAGTATAATGATTTCCTTCTGACCTGATTTCTACCCCAGAGTGGGTGCCTCATGATGTTGATGACGGGACTGAAACAGCTGATCCCTTTGTGGTCCCCGTATATTTTCCGCCTCTGGTAGTCGTTGAATTTGGCGCGCACCTCAATGGACGTGGCGGAAGCTACGTCACATATCACTTCCGTGCTGAGCAAGACGATATTATACATGTAATTATTATTACTGGGATGACTTTGTATGCCTATACTCAATGTCGGGAAATAAGTAAAAGTTGGGGTACAGGTGTATATATTTAAAAAAAAATATATCCCCTTAAAATCGTTCCTTTTCGCGATTTTCACAAATTTTTACTAGGTTTTCTTTTTTAAAAATAAACTTGTATACTATAGATGGTGAACATTTAATAAGTTCAGTACAAAAGATGTGTCTTACAAAACCAACTTTATTTTAATCAATTCGGACCTTTTTATTTCAGAATTTAGGATACAATTCTAAGTAGATTGGAACTAAATAATTATTTTGATAAAATAGCATTGTAATTTTGAATTTCAACAGCAATGCATTCTTAAAGACTGCTATGTGAACTCAAATATTTAAAGTCATTCATAAATTTAAGGAAATCAAATATAAACGGTAGAAGGAAGCAATTCAGATATATGCGACCTTTGAATAATGCTACACAAGTAATGCACTCTTACCTGAAGGTCGCCGCAAGCCCCAGGGCCTGAGGGAAAGAGGTGGCGTTCCCTGCGTACACGTCTCCCCTCAGACATTCGGTGTTCCAGCTGAACGGCCCGACCCCCAGGCGCGGGACAGCAGGAGCGGGACTTGCCCGGGGGCCGGACCCTCCCCTGCTCATTTGAACAACAATCTCTTCAATGGTCAGTCTGTCCACGAGGTCTTTTACACGTGCGTCCCACGGAAGTGATGTGTTACGGAAAGGGTAGTCCTGCACATGCAGAAGTCCCTCGGGTGCTAGGAGCGCCAAAACTAGGAACGAAATGTACGTTGTGGATTTCATTTCCGATTTAAAGTGGTCTTTGTGTTGCATACATGTTTATATCATTAACCGGTTTACATACAATGGATTACGCTCCTGTCTCGTGACAAATTGTTTGTTTTTGTTTTAACGCATGGGTGATTCAGCCCATGCTATATACCATATAGAAAAATCATTTACCTTATTTCGTTTATTATGTTTTCCATTTCTTTTTTACATTATGCAATTTTATTGTAAAATTTAACAAAGTGTACTTTAGTCTTTGAATTTAGAATTGTTTAATATTCGTTTCAAATTTAAAACAATTGATTACTACAAGAGATTCTCTTAAACTATTTTAGTTAAACTTTTATATATAAACTACGTGTAAAGTACATGCTATTAAATTGATAATAATGCTTTTAGAGAAATAAATAATATTATGCAAATACATCTATATTGCTTTGAAATACGTTAACATACGGTACAGTGTAGTTTTCTTTCTTTACTGCAATTTCACTGTAGGAAAGCCGAAGACAGTAATAATTATATATTACGGCCATCAAAAGATATCGGCCGAGCTGATCGTATGGAACGCCATAGCTGCCTTAAGGTCAATTTCACACTATATAAATTGGTATATCTTTTATATGCAATAGTAATATCATTATATCAGGCACGTAGCATCGTTTTTGAAAGTGGGGGGGCCAGACCCATCCAAAAAATCTTAACAAGCAAAAAAAAAAAAAAAGGAAATTTAAAGTTTCCAAAAATCTTCAAAATCCTAATCCGTGGGGGGGGGGGGGGGGGGGGGGGGACTAAACTCTTAACTATACTTCCAAAAAAAAATTCTTCCCTACCAAAAATTCCCCCCCCTGGCCCCCCCCTGATGCTACGTGCCTGTATATGCAGTGGTAATGTCATTATATACTGTGTTTTCATCAATATTCGTCGAATGCCAATTTTCGTGGATTTCATTGTTAAGTTTATCCGTGAAAACAAGTATTCATTGAAGTGCAATTTCTACTAACAGTTTGTATTGATAGGATCCATGGCCACGAATTTACGCATCCTTGAAACAGTGTTTTACACTTTAAATACAAAAATTGATACCCTTGAATATTAATGAAACCACAGTAGACTGCTAACATCATTATTATATACGGTGATTTCATCATTATATTCAGGGGTAAAATCTTTATCCATATAAGAAGTAGGAATATCATTACCTTATGTCGTAAGATCATTATGTGCAGTGGTTTATTCATTTTATGATATGAATATAATCTTTATATGATATGATAAACTCATTTTATACAGAGATAAACTCATAATGAACTGTTGTTCAGTCGTCTTATTATGTGGTGCACTCATCAATGCAGCCGTAAAATCATTTTATGCAGTGCAACTTCTTGTCTTAACATTAATATGTGACAAGTTCATTATATGCTGTGCTAATTTCATTTTATAGTATGTTAAAATCAATATGTATGGTGGTTAAACCCCTATATATATTGTGGTGAAAGCGTTACATGCAATGGTAAATCCTTTATATGATGTGGCAATTTTATACCGCAGTCAGATTTCTATAACTTAGTAAATATATTTGTGCTATCTCTGTATTTCAACTCGAACACAAGTGAATCTTGCACACAAGTTAGTGACAATAAATAGCAAAATAAAGATATATATATATGATTTGATTTCCTTTACTATCAATTGTTGGTGTAAGGACACTTAGTAAGTAACTGTGTAAGTTTATTTATCTCCGAGTTTATGTCTACCCCGACCACTAACATGTTTATGTATGATATTACTTTGTTATGTGATTTGTTCAGGTTTTTTCAACGCTTATACCGATGTTCACCAGTATTTGTCACTTAGAAAGGAAAATATTTATGTTGTCCCAATAATTTCCGAACAACCGATGTAAGCCTTTATATGATGTGTTCAGTTCATTATATTGTGTGATGACTTCTTTACATGTATATGCAGTTGTAACTCTTTTTGATGAAGTTGTAAACTGGTTTTCGCTTTAATTGGGAAGAGGCCCCGTTTTATTTTGAAAACGATGCCGCGTTCATGATCATTGTGGCAGTGCACATTTCCTGATCAACTTGTCGTACGTAGCGAGTGACAAATGTTTTTTTCATTATCATATGACTCAGCATGCTACGTGTAATTTATTTAAGTTTTCAGATATAGGAGGATATGTGAGGAAATAAGAAAAACAGATGACACCAACGGTATAGCGATTTCTGATGTTGTCATCGTTCCCAGGTGGCACCTCATTGAAAACAAACGATTGTTTCTTCTCTCTCTCTCTCCTTCTCTCTCTCTCTCTAAAGTGAAACGAGTGTGAATATAAAATGCTACCAAGTCGTGATATTTCTGTTATTTTTCAACTTGAGATATATGTATGGGGTTGTTAACGATTAGAAATAAAAATATATACATAAGCTTTCTAGATAAGTTTTATTTAATCATCAGTAGTATATACAAACCAAGGATAAGTATTATTCAGTCATCAACATTACTTCAAAAAAGTTTCTGATGCAAACCAAGGATTAGTTTTATTTCATCATAATCATAAAATCAAGAAAACATTAGATACATGCACAAACAGAAGTTTAGGATAAAATAGTATCCAAGGAAATCAAAGGACATATTTTTTCATACACTGATGTCCAGTATAGTCTTTAAGAGATCATTAATTTCAAAATCCAGTTTCAAGCATATTGTTGATCGTATTATAATGGAAAATATAGGTACATTTACATGTTTTCAATTAAGTTAAATAAATTTTCTGGTTAAACAAGCAACAGAAACTTAAGCAGGAAATATTGTATATGCGTCTCTCTGTCTATGGACTATATTTTGCAGGCCCCAGGGTAGTCTTCTATCACATTCCTATAACAAGAAAATTACAGTTCAGAAAAAAACCCACATGTACATCTACCAGCATCTATATACTTCATCATAGCCAAGTACACTTGATTCAATCCCAATGTAAAAAAGTGTCGGTGTTTGTTGGATATTAAGGTAAAAATAAAACAAAGGCATAAATAAATAAACTTGATTCAATTAAACTTAATTATTGATGCTAATTATTCAAGTATTACATTCTTTCAAAATATTCCTTAAAAAATCATTTTCAGTTGACTCCCAGAGCTACATTAATTCTGACTAAACAATAAAAATAAAACAAAAATCATAGTGTGTTTGAAATTTTTAGCATTGCCTTCAAAAATGAGCACTGTAATGAAAGAATACATTTTAGGAAAATTCACCACTCCTTTACTGAAGTTTATACATGTATTTTGTTGTTACAAGTAGACTTGAGCTCTTAGGGCTCTGCTGGACAAGCCATCAACAGCCTAATATCAGATGCTATGATACCTTTAACAGCTTCTTATAATGGTAGGGGAAAGACACGAAAGTGAATATTTGATTTTTTGTGAACTCACGCGCAGTTCATCAAGCATTCATTGTTGTAGGTTTTGCCGTCTTTCCCGCAAACTGGATTCATGATTCGCTGGCATGCGCAATCTGCCATTCTTATACACTCGCCATCATGTGACTTTACAGCGCCGCTGAAATAGGAAGAGTATTAGCTTTTTACCTTTTTATTAATGATATAAAATATTTCTCCAAAAAAGAAGCCGAAAGTATTATTGAAGTGCAGAAAAATGAATCATCTATAATGATAAAAAATAATTTCTATGATAAACAACAAAAATCAACGATTTAATGCTTTTTTCCAGTAAATAAATGAAACCCTTATATTTCCTCTTGTTACAGTAAAACTCGGTTATAGCAAAGTCCTAGGGACCAATGGAATTACTTCGTTATATCTGTAATTCGTTATTGAATCCGTATAACGAATTCGTAATAATATCTACAGCGAATTCACTATATACATGACAGTGTTTCTTTCACTAGACAATATTTTTTTCTAATTGAGACTTAAATAAAAATACATTACGTTGATACCTTTAATAATCGGATTGTGAATTGAAAACAAAAATCATATGAAAATAAATTCATTCAAACTATTTTGTTAAATGATAGAACAAACCTTTTTAAACTGTAAAGAAATTCGTTATAAAGGTGTTAAATTCCGTTATAAAATTATTCACCTCTACGGGACTCAAAATCAGTTCGCTATATCCGAAAATTCGTTATATCCGAATTCCTTATAACCGTAAAATTTTGCAAAGATTTGTTAATAATTTCACCGAGGATTAAAAAAAAACTTCGCATTGTCCGAGAATTCGCTATATCCGTGTTCGTACGAAACGAGTTTTACTGTATTACTTGTATGAAAAGTAATATTATTTTTTTTCTTAGTTTCTACAATACTTCGTATGACTTACTGGCAGGTCATCAGACACTCGTTGTTGTACGTCACCCCGTCACTACCACACACAGGGAAGTACATTTTGTTACAAGTACACACCGGCTCGACGGGCGCAGCTAACTTTGCTTCTTGACACTCTCCCTTGTATGCCATACCCACGGAGCTGCTACAATGAAAATCATAATTACTGACATTAAAAATATTAAAAAACCGTGAAATTTAAATTTTTATAAAGATCTTTTTTTTTTCATTCATATAGATTTATATCAAAATAATACTCGTAAAACGAGTCATAAATAGAGATTCGCGTCATCTAACTCACGCGCATTTTAACAGACATTCATTATCGTAGGTCTTTCCGTCATCCCCACACACTGGAATGTAGGTCAGTGGACAAGGACAGGCGGTAGGGGATTCACAGCTTCCGTCATGTAGTTTTGTAGCCCCTCTTTCAATAAGCAAATGATCATTTTCATAAAAAAATAATAATATTGGAATTCCATGCATTGTTGGCAATTTGTAAAAGAAATCCACAAGATGAGCCTGTCCCATTCAGTCAATTGAAATATGACTGAGATTTAACTGAAAAGAGATTTAACGGCATAGCTCTGTTGTTCAGTCACATTTCCAAGCCTTACAGTTAATATTCAGATGACTAAATTGCACATGTTCATCATGTGATTCTTTCTTCTTCTTTTTTAACAATTTCCTAACAGTGTCTGAAATCCCATGCAATATGTGGATTTTTTCTATGTATTAAATTGATATCATGAAATCAATTGAAAGAAAAACCAAACAAATATTTGAAGAAAAAAAATGTTGTGAACAAATATCTTTGCTTACGTGCAGTTCATTGTGCATTCGTTGTCATAAGTTACTCCATCTTCTCCACATAGAGGAATGTAGATTTTGGGGCAGGCACATCCCGTACTCTTTGATTCTATATTTAATATAACATGTACAACCAAAAAATGACATCTTACGATATACACAAGAGATAATGAAATACTGGGTTCCTTCATTAATATAAATATCATTGTTTTTGCAAATATCCTACAAAGGATATCAAAATAGCCTGTTGGAGAATAAAAAGTATAAATGTATTTACCTGAGAAGGCAACGCTTGCTAGAACAATGATGATACGAAACATGTCTGCAATCTTTCTGATCAAGAAAATGTCTCTGAATCGTGGACCAGGTTTAGGGTTTGTTTTATATTGAGATGCAAATTTTAATGTCACGTGGTGCATGCGATGATAAACGTCCCGTGATATCATAAATATTTTTTTTTATTTAAAGTTATGTAATAAGGAAATGTGGGACAGATAAACAAAGTGATATTTTATCGATAAAGCTACATGAACCAGCTTGTTACATCGTAAATGCATTGGTCAATATAACGAATATAATAGTTCTTAAAATCAACAATATGCCTTATCAAAATGCATTCATTTCATACATATCGATAAACAAATAAACAGGAATGATAATCATTGTGTATTTTATCGGTAAAACTACATGTACCAGCTTGTTAATTACAGCGTCAATGTTCCATCTGCCGTTTATTGGTCAATATAAGGAACATTATGCTTCTTAAAATCAACATTATGCCTAATTAAGTGCATTCATTTCATACACATTGATAGACAAATAGACAAGAATTATGATCATTGTGTTTGGATTTTTCTGCAATTAAAAAAAAGTTTTCTTTTGATAACTAACTAACGTTAGATAACGTAAACAAACAAACAGAAAATAGGTGATAAAAAACAGAATAAATGAATTGAAATTGAAATTAAAAAAAAGAAAATAAAGTCAAAAAAAAAAGTTATTGGAGGGCGCATGATAAAACATTTTTTTTATACACAATGTTAAAACCTTATCTATAGTCTACCCATTTTTTCAAAACGAGTACTCTTGCATGTCTGGTGGTTCTGCTAGGAAAAATAAAAACATTTTTATTTTTTCCATTTCCTGTAAAAATAATAAAATCATAAATGAAAAACAACAACTATACCTTTTTCAATTTCAGTTTTTATTTAATAAATATTTTGATGTTTTTTTTCTTTTTAATAAAGACGAGTTTATTTTTCTTGTTAGCAAAACACCAACTTTACGAGTTACGTCATACAGGGGGTTTAAAAAAACGATAATACATTAACAAGAAATATTGGTTGACAACTTTTCGACTTTTCAAATCGTGTACCTAGCTACGGGGAAAAAAGATAACGAGAAAACTAATAAACTTTTCGTAGTTTGTTTACTAAATCATTCAACAGTCAAAGAATGTTTCCGCATGGAATAAAATAGACAATAAATCATGTTCAAAGCCTCTAAAGTATTTGGAAGTTAAAAAGCAATCAAAATTGGGAGTTTAAAATATTGTAAATTCTGCACTGTTGAGATACTGTAAATAAATTTTATTTATATTGCAGTAATTTCGGCAATATAAAGTGAACAATTTGAATATTTTATATATCAAATGAAAACAACACTAACAATTGAGGAGACGAAATTTCTAAAGGATATTAATAACAGCTTTGTCATAACTTAATTTTGTACACGAATGAAACTATATGAAAAAAAAAAGATCTCTTTTAAATGTAGTAAATGGACTAACATATCAAGAAATTCTAATGAATCCTTAACGAATCATATAAAAACCATCGCAATTGAAAAAAATCAAAAAACAAATCAGAGTGATGTTTAGAGATATTTAATAAGCAAATCAATGATATAATTAAAAAATTAAATTTGCTAAAACAAATACAAATGACACACGTTAAAATCATTTTAAAAGGTTCAAAGTTCATACAATGTTAAAATTTGTTAAATTAAATGAACAGTACATTCAATTGCAGGTTTTGCACATTTATTGTTAATAATAAAGTTAATTTGTAATATGAGAAGAAGAACAATGAATAATTAACATTCACAATTACAACGGTAATATATTATAGAGATTTTTAATTTTATTATGTCACTTGAAAGAGATCCGGAACATGTGTTTATTGCAGCTGCGAAAGAATGAGTCTTTAGACATGCCCCTGCTGGTGAACTGGACAACTAGCTTTTGCACGCCCCAGGATAGGCTTCTTTCACATCACTATAAAAAAATATACAGTTTATATCCAAAATGAATGAAAATATCTACAACTACTGAAAATATGAAAGTCAGTAAATATTGAATGATATATTTTGTTACATGTAAATAATTTCGAGTTCTGAATTTTACTACGTTAAGATATAGATTGGTAATTAGTATAGGAGTGTTATGAATGTAGGAAAGTTGTTGGAAAATGGTATTTATTTACAATGATATATTTTGAAATGCAACAAAAATGTAGACCTTATCCCACTCTCAGTTTATTAAACGTCCTTGTAATATTATACTTCTGAAGTATTTGTTACGTTGAAGTTTCATAACATGCAAAATGATACCCTTAGTGCTGCCAAGAAGTAACGATTTACAATAGAAATAGTAGTTGATATGTTAGTTTGATTAAATTGATTATGAATAACAATGAGTATGAGGCTGATATGTGACGTCATTTTGATGTAACCGAGGATGATATGTGACGTCATTTTGATGTTACTTACTTGCATCCCATGAGACAGCTGTTGTCGTATGTCTCGCCGTCATTCCCACACACAGGGTTGTAAATGTGGGGACAGTGGCAGGAGGGCGAGGCCTCGCACTCCCCCTCATAGGCAAGCTCAGCTTTACTAGAAGTATAAGTACATATCACATAATCATCATAATCTATATACTATCATATCATAACATATATTTTTTTTTCAAAATCAACTTCATTTTAGATAAATGACAAAAAGACTAGAACAAAATACATACAACCATGACAAAATGTGAACTTTTGTATAATGTTTTAAGTTGCAAAATATGCAACAGAATAAATAAATTAAAAAAAGATATATTCATTTACAAAAGTGAAACCTCTTATCAGGTAAGCACATTGTTTACATAAACTTTTCGTTTTATACATTTTCAAAAGTAAACAAAGTAATAAATAAAAAAAAAATTATACATTTTTTTATGAAACTAGACATGACTTACTGGCAAGTCATGAGGCACTCATTGGCGTACGTCATCCCATCATCACCACAGACGGGGAAGTACATGTTGTTACACATACACACCGGCTCCACGGGAGCGGCCAACTCCGCCTTCAGACACTCACCCTCGTATGCCTTACCCACAGATCTACAGAAGGTGGAACATCATTAACTGTAGGGACGCCACAATCCAAAGGTTTATTTTAATCATTTTTTTATATACCAAAGTTTTATAAATTTATTGTATATACTATACACTAATCATAAGGTTCATGTATACGAGTACTTGAAGGGGCGTAATCCCTAGATTCCCCATAAATACTACATACTTGCTCAAATTTTGAAAAACGAGGATCGTTTGCTTCTTTCTGGTAGCCTTGTATATAAATATCGGATCATTTCTAACAACTCTCAAATGAGACACAACCCACTACTTTGTTTAAAGCGCAATAAATGCAAATGTGTTAAAACTATTTCCCTATAGGCATTCCTCGGTACAGGGTAAACCATTAATATTTATTAAAGTAAAAGTCCAATGAGAAATATAAAATACTTACGCACAGTTCAACATACACTCATTGTCATAAGTCTTGTCGTCCTTTCCACACACTTTATTTAAAGTAAATGGGCATCCACAATCCGGCTGCTTATTGCATTCGCCATTATGTAATTTAGCAGCACCACTGGAACACAAAATCATTTTATTGCTTTTGAAAATTTCACATTTCATAACTATGAATTTCACATAATATTATGGGAAAACGGTTAGCCATATTATTTGAATGTACTAGTTATTTTTTTTGTTGGGGGGGGGGGGGGGGCAATAGTGAAATAACAAAACAAATATCTGCATTTTTTATAAAAGATATTATTTATATTAATTTCATAAAATGTTGACACCATGGCCGCGTGAAATGTTGGCATGGAAATGCAGCAGTATTACACTTCCTGTCGAAAAACTGCTCCCTGATTACCTGTATCAACATTTCTCAAGATATACGAAAAAGTTAAGTGACACGTACTTGCAATTAAGGAGACACTCGTTTTCGTAAGTCTTCTCATCTTGTCCGCAAACCGGAAGAGAGATTTTGGGGCACCTGCACATCTGATGAGTTTCACACACACCGTCATGGTTCTTTGTCCATCCACTGTGAAGCATGTCAAAATAGTGTTACATTTAAAGTTTAAAAATTAATAAATTTAACCTTAACTATAAATGATGTTGATTTATTAAACCGTGTTTGAAATTGTTTACTTCTTTCTTAAGGAGGCAAGAAACATTTTCAGTTTGTGTCATAAGTTCTCGCAAAAAAAACCAAAAAACAACAAGAGGCCCATGGGCCACATCGCTCACCTGAGGAACAATAGGTATGATAAAATCAGCTCAATGGAGTCATAATACAAACTATCTGGACAATGTACAATAATTCATGTAAATCCTGTATAAATAAAATCCATTTTCCCCTGGATATTCTTATGTTTATAATCATTAGTCCCTTTTCTAACAGGATGATTTTATAGTCATATCAGATGTTGAGTATTGCAGTTCTAAAAAAGATCCCTAACAATAGTTTAGATATGGGATATAAACGTACATCAAACTCTTAACCTTCTCGTGAGGCCAAAGAATTGTCCTGGGGCCAAAGTCTTAACAATTATAAAGAATCATCTGGCTGATTAGTTTCTGAGAAGATTTTTAAAGATTTAACCTATATATTCCTTTGTTAAACTTTGACCCCCCCCCCCATTGTGGCCCCATCCTACCCCCTGGGGATCATTATTTTCACAACTTTGAATCTACACTACCTGAGGATGCTTTCACACAAGTTCCAGCTTTCCTGGCTGATTAGTTTCTGAGAAGAAGATTTTTAAAGATGACTCTGTTTATTCCTATGTAAACATCGACCTCCCATTGTGGCCCAAACCCACCCCCAGGGGTCATGATTTTCACAAATTTGAATCTACACTACCTGAGGACGCTTCCACACAAGTTTTAGCTTTGCCGGCGAATTAGTTTCTGAGAAAAAGATTTTTAAAGATTTACTGTATATATTCCTATGTTAAACTTCGATCTCCCATTGTGGCCCCACCCTACCCCCGGGGGTCATGATTTTCACATATTTGAATTTTCACTACATAAGCATGCATCCACACAAGTGTCAGCTTTCCTGGCCAATTAGTTTCTGATAAGAAGATTTTTAAAGATTTACTTTTTATATTCATATGTTAAACTTCGACCCTCCATTGTGGCCCCACCCTACCCCCAGGGGTCATCATTTTCACATCTTTGAATCTACACTACCTGAGGATGCTTCCACACAAGTTTCAGCTTTCCTGGCCGATTAGTTTCTGAGAAGAGGATTTCTAAAGATTTAATCTATATATTCATTTGTTAAACTTCGACCCCCCATTGTGGCCCCATCCTCAGGTGAGCTAAAAAGGTTAAGTTTACAATTCAATAAGAAAAGATTTTGAAAATTTTCGTAATAAATATTGACAATTTTTTTTAATTTTTAAAGCGCTAAGCATAGCTCAGCGGTTTATTGTGGTTAGACTTCAACTTCCGGTGCATCGAATAACCGCCCCCTATAAGCAAAAGTATACATCATTTAAACTGGTTAGGGAACCAGTTTCAGGGGTTTATGCACATAACTGCACGGGCTATTGTGAATCTAATTTACGGGCTATTGTGAAATTAATGTACGGGGCTTACATACACCATTGCAGGGACTGTCATGCAGTGATGAGGAAATATAGTGCGTATACAGAAGCTGAAATGCTATATACATATATCTGTTAAATACATACAGAAGCTGGGTTAGCGCTTTTCAGTGCTATCAGTACTTTGATTTAATCTTTAGTTTTTAAGATCCGTGTACAAACATAGAATTGTGAGCAAATCTCTGTATCTTGCTTATAATTCGAAGCTTAACACTCAAATATGGTTAGTAAATAGAAATTGTAAACAATTAAACACAAGAAACATGCACTACATGTATAACAAATAAAGAACACAATTTATTTTTTCGAAATGAATCATATATATATACATGTATATACCTACATATTTCCGTAAGCGATATCAAACTTTATTTAAACTGAATAAACTAGAGAAAATGCCGAGCATCTCAACAAAAACCTATTGCATTAATCTACCATTACGCAAAAGATAATGCCGAATTACCGATAGAATGAATTGTATTTCAGTACTCCTACATCAGATTTTGCTTAATTTGCGCAGGTAAACAGTTAACGTAACTGTTTGATTTACCGAAGTCTCTGTTTGATTTGATACGTAAAAATCACGAAATACAGACGACAGTTTCCAGGTTACAAAGCATAAATAATGAAAACGAAACGAAAATCAGAACAAGCTAACATCAACGTCATGTGTGAAAACTGTCAACGCATTGAAATATTTAGCCTCAATTTACTTCACAAAATCGGCACCAATATATTTTTCATGTTTCAAAAATTTCCCTTCATACGCGAACTGTTGCACAACAAGCAATTTCATCATAGTCAGATCGACCCTTTTTCGTATAATGTCATGGCTGCTTTAAACAAAGAACCTCGTTTTAGAAGTATGGAATACGAGTCTTGGTAAAATGGGTACGCAAACCCGGGCCGTGGCAAAATAAATGCCGGGGCAGATCGGCAATCGTCAATTCCAAATGCGCATTATTTTGCAGCGATATTTACAGCAAATGCAAATATACTGGTCCATCAAATATCCTGAAATTTTAATGAGATTGGCAGATTAATAACTGTCAATCTTTTGTTTTGCCCAGGCCAAGTCTTGTCTACCCATTTTACCGGATGCCGAATCCGAAGCTGAAACACGCCTTTCCTATTTTATTATTTTCGTAATAACTCAGATTTGAAACAGAATTAGACCTTAATTTTTGCAATTTATATTTTCCTTCCCATAAGGATAATTTATGCTAAACTACGTTGAATTGGAATCAGTAGTTCTTGAGAAGAAGATTTTTAAAAATGCACCCCCCTTTTTCTACAGTTTCAAGGTTTTCTCCGCTTTGAATACAGATCGGACTTTTATTTCTGCAATTTATATTCGCCCTCCCATAAGGATGCTTTGTGCCAAATTTGGTTGAAATTGGATAAGCGGTTTTAGAGAAGAAGTTCAAAATGTAAAAAGTTTACAGACGGACAGACAGACGGACGGACAGACGGACGGACGGACGGACGGACAGACGGACGACGGACAAAAAGTGATCAGAATAGCTCACTTGAGCTTTCAGCTCAGGTGAGCTAAAAACAACCCCACCCCCCCCCCACCCCCCAAAAAAAAAAAAAAACCCCACAAACAAACAATGAGATTAACTGTTACCGTAACTTGATACATTTCTTTCACAATACATTGTACATATATAACAGTGTATCACAATATGATAAAACGGCAGTTAATTATTTTAGCAAGACTACTGATTAAACAAGTTCGAGTAAATTCTAGTGCGCATGACTGCGCAGATTTTTATTTTCGTATATTTAAAGGAGCTACGTTATAACGTTCTTATAATGGTATTTTTATTCCAAATCAGCATTATCTGAAACATTCATGTGTTTAAAAATTGTTATTTTAGAACATTTTTCTTCGGCTGTTTCATAGAAAAAAAGCAAACCAATTGTTTTTCAGGTCTGAAAAAAGCACGAAGCCGACGAAAAGATATGATTCTCTCGCCTTTCCCAGGCGGTCGAGGAAATTTATATAGAATATAAGAATTCAAAGCAACATCAACATAATTGTTTTATATTTTTTTAAAAGATAGATTTGATTCTGTTAATTTGTAGCTTGGGCGTCAAATGTATGCTTTCTTTTAATTTCAAGTAAATGATATAATAGTAAAACACCTGCAAAAAATTAATTCACCAAAATATCAACTCGGAGGGAAAAATGATAAGATTCGGCTTCGTAAAATATGAAAACGGTCATGTTGAAATACAATTTGATGTCTTTTATCTACACGGTTATCACGAGGTATCTTTAAAATATGGTGTATAACTTGACTCACGTGCATTCTAGAAGACAATCATTATCGTAGGTCTTTCCATCATTACCGCAAACCTTATTGACCGTTTCTGGACAGGCACATACGAATTTCAAGCCACACTCTCCAACATGTTCTTTTGTTGTCCCACTAGCAAAATAACATCAAATTAATCAACAAAAGATATCAAATAAAAAACAACAAATATCAAATAATACATCATTTGGACAGTGACTATCTCAAAGGGACCTCTTTGCTTTGAACTAAAAGCTCCGTGTAGCCCCCCTCCCCCCCCCTTCCCATTTCTAGCGGGATTCGTTTGCTTTAATCTTAAAAAGATTTGGCCAATGAGAGAAAAATAATGATTTAAAAATGAATCAAGAGCTCTGGTATATCTTCACATTTGAATAAGAAAACTGGTTCGAGGTCTCTGTATATCAGTTTCCTAAAAGCTGATATTTAAGCCTATTTACATGTAAGAATGAGCTAGATAGGTCCAGAAGAAATTGTATAATAAAAACGTGCAGACAAAGATTTGTTTTCCAAAATGGGCTAACAAATGTAGAAATTTTGTTAAAGGTTAATAAATTATTCATTTTTTTGATCACAGGCACTCTAGAGGAAGTATGGGTTAAATAGGTCAAATGGATGAGAATAGATGATCAGATGATCCGGACAACGATTTGTCACATAATTCCGTTATATTCTAAAGTTCACATTTGACAAAGAAACTTGGTTCAAAGTAACTAAGCACCCTGTACATAAAGGCACTCTGTTGGTGAAACAAAAACAAGTATATAGTCAAGGGGTGCTGCACTTTCGGGATAAGTTATCTCGGACTGACAGACTGACAAACAGACGGACAGCCAGATAAACAGATGACAGACAGACAAATAGATTGATTAGTATAAGGTAAACGCAGAGCAGGACCCCAACGAATCCAATATAAGCTTATTATTTAACGAGGGAATACTTTATTACTAGTATTTAACGAGGGAATGCTTTATTAGTCCCCTACCGGTTTCACCGGAGGGGACTATAGCTTTCCTCTGCGTCCGTCAGTCCGTCTGTCCGTCCGTCCGTCCGTCCGTCCGTCTGTCTGTCCGTCCGTCAGTCCGTCTGTCTGTCCCACTTCAGTTTTCCACAATTTTTTTCTTTATGCATTTGAGGAATAATATGAAACTTGCTGAACAGCTTCAAAATGTCAAACTACAGATCAAGTTTACACTTTTGTAGCGTCTGATTGATATATTTTCGAGAAAATTAATTTTTTATATTCCAATTTTTTAATGTTCGGGTTCGTTATCGGGTTCGGTGTGTAACTGAATAAACGAGGTCAGTATGTAGTCAGTAATAATATCGTGCGTTACTTGAACCATTCCTTTTCCTGTACCATTCCTTTTATCATTTCTAACAAACAAATAAATTCTCTATAAAATAGTGTCAAGAATTGTGTTGTAAATTTAATTGGCAGGGTTTTTTTGTATTATTATTACAATCGGGTTCGTTGTCGGGTTGGGCTGTTTAACTGTTTGGTTTGATTCGGGGTACAGAAGACGGTAAGAAATGATATTGTGCATAACAGTGCATTGTTTTCACAAATTTTTTACCAGCGAATACAGAATAGACTTGGCGAAATTACAGGAGATGAAATAAAGAGTATTATTTTACCTATTTCCTAATTAATTTCTATATCAACTATATAGTTTTAATTTCCTCTGTTCTTTTATCTCTGATTAAAGCATGACATCTCGTTTACAATAGCTCTGAAATGGTTGGAAGCTTTCATAGAATAATACAAACCGGTAGGGGGACGTGTATTGCTTATGCAATACTCTCAGAATGCTTGTTTAATTGGCTAATTGTTGCTAAATTGACTAAATTAAATGCTTAAATAAATGTACATAACTTGATTAGGAAAGTAGTCTGGCCTTCTACTTACGCACATCGGAGTTGGCATTCATTATCGTAGGTGTTTCCGTCGGTTCCACAGACTCTGTTAATCACCATTGGGCATGCGCATTCCGATTTTACACATTCTCCGTCGTAAGCTTTTGACATTCCGCTACAGAGAAAATTATTTTCTACTGAAGGTTATACATTTATGAAAAATGAATTTTATAATTAATTATACGTTTTGGTTTCTTCCACCTTTTTGTTGTGGTCTCCCCATAAATTTAATAAGCAAAGTAAAGTAGATTTATGCTGAGTATGTTAATACACAAAACCTTCATACATATAAAACAATACCCTTTCTTAACACGATATATTCACAAAAGCGTCTCAAATCATTTATAATGGTTGGTATATCCAAGTGGCGTAGTGGACAATGCACTCGCTTCTCACCGCTGAGACCCGAGTTCGATCCCCGTGATGGACAGTGGTTGTATGTGATAGGGTATGGCGGTCGCCCGCTTGGACACGTGGGTTTTCTCCGGGTACTCCGGCTTCTTCCCACAATAATGACCCCCTCGCGCTAACACCCGTGCCAACGAGAGATATTAATATAAGTCGTAGAACTTGTTTGTCAATTGTTGTAAAATAAATAAAGTTCAGGTTTCAGGCATACCCAAGTATTATAATATATTTACAGAAATTGGCAAACTCTTAACAGTTATACAATAACTAATTTTCATTACTTTATCAAGGAAAATGGATTTTATTAAAATATCCTGATTATAAAAGTAATGAAATTTTACTTACGAGCACTTCATCTGACAGTCATTATCATAAGTTTTGTCATCGCTGCCACATACGGGTTTCAAAATCTGTGGGCATGCGCAATCAGATTCCTCCTTACAAGCCCCGTCATACTTGGGTGACGTTCCCCTGTAATGAACAAATGCAACGCGATTAATACAACAATATTAAGGAACTTATCATAAAGAAATGCATATAAAGCATTTTTTCATCTGTTTTGTTTTTCAATGAAATGTCTGCAATTAAGTACTTAGTTTCAAAACTAACCAAAAAGAAAAAAAATTGAATACCCCCCCCCCTTTTTTTTAAGCGTTAGCTACAAATCTGTAAGTTCTGAGTCCAAATCCATCTAAAGCTTTCACAAGGTCTACCCTCCCACCCCCCCCCCCCCCCCCCAAAAAAAAAGAAAAATAAAATAAAATTAAAATCGTATATTTGTTCAATTATTGTAAAAATTAAAATTCTAAGCCAGTGAACATATTTTGATTATAAAGTACTTTCATCCACATTAATACTGACAGGTGTCCAATATTACATCTGTATCCTAAGGAATGCAATACAGAAAAATTAAAGATATATTAGATGTTAATAAAAATTAAGTATAAACGAAATCATAACAAACAGTAAAACAATTATAGCGAAATAAAGACACAACATATAAATAATTATTTACTCACGCGCAAATCATCACACATTCGTTGTCATATGTTTTACCGTCATTTCCACAGAGAGGTTCGAACACGTCTGGACACTCACACCCGGTACTCTTTGCGTCTATTTCCAAAAATAGATATCCAAGTTATAATAAGCACGTTCTATACTTTTAGATTCTATGATTTAACTACTTTGTTTTAGATAATTAATATTTATATTATCGATAATCTTTAACAAAAAAACCCCAAACAAACAAACCAACATAAACATTTTCATTAGTAAATAAAAATCAAATAAATAATTATAATGAATAAATAAATAAATAAATAAATGAATAAATAAGTACAATTATTTTAACGAATGTTAGCATATTTACCCGAGAGAGCGAACGCGGTAAGCGCAAAAACGAGAAAGAACATCTTAACAGCTGTACGTACTGGTCCGGTGTACAAATTGTCTAGCATTTGCAGCAGTTATATCGTAGGAAAAATTCCAGAGGTCACGTGATTAGTACTACCGTCACCGTTTTGTACCAATCCTTATCATAAACGTGGAAGTTTGGGTATTTGAATATTCAAATCAGCTTTGATGATGTTTTAAATATTATGTAAATTATGAGATAAACAAACAAACTGAACTTTTATCGACAAATATCGCCAGTCAGTGCCGTCTCGAAACGTTCTATGTATTATCGTTTAATGATACTGTTATTGCTATAAAAATACTCTTATGCATAAATCAAAATGGTCATTATCATAAAACGACAAATAGAATATTGATAACGCCGAACGGAATCGTCTGTTTGTTTGTTTTTTGTTGAAAAAAAACACAGAAAAATATGCATATGAAGCTAAACATGTGCCGCACTGTACATACTTTGCCCTTATCTGACCTGTGTATAAGCACACCGTTAAACATTGTACTAACATGTACAACTCTAAAGCGGATTTTTCACAGCGATGCTTTACCTTTGATCTCATGTATTTCATCAATTAACATCTTTAACTTTTATATAAACTAATATAAATAAAAGAACAAGACTGATCTATCCGTATAAAAACGTTAAGATTTTTTGTCTACTTACATGTACTTCAAAGAGTGGGCATAAAATCTGTGACTTTGGAAGGATTGTGTTATTTATTAAAAATATGTAAAGGTAATGTAAGGCTTGGATTCATATATATACACGATTTTCAGATCTAAAACATGAAGTCGCAATGTAACTTAAGTGCAATGTTTATCGCAAATTTACTGTATTTTTTAAAACCAATAAGTTTTAACTTGTATGTTTACAATTCCCCTCTGCGGCCGTTAAAAGTTTTTGCACTATATGAA
This sequence comes from Magallana angulata, assembly GCF_025612915.1. Lineage (NCBI taxonomy): Eukaryota > Metazoa > Mollusca > Bivalvia > Ostreida > Ostreidae > Magallana > Magallana angulata. Next base: position 19,451,858 of record NC_069115.1, on the reverse strand, counting down.
ATTCACATCAGATACTACCTGAAATTACCAAGGTAAGGGGTTTAAAATAAGTTTTAAACACATGAAATTATAAAATCTTCAGTACATTTTCGATTCGGTTAAGAGATTCCATGTAAATTGCTAATATTTAGTTTCACGACGAGCGTCGATCAGGTTTGAATTTTCTTAACATTACGTTACACAAATCGCATACTATATTAGTAATATTATTCATTCCATGCATGTAACAAATAAAAAGCTAGGCTCCACTGTCATAAACATCAAAAAGTTACTCTACTCAGTTCCTAACACCCAACACATTTAAATACAAGTACATAAATTCGAGTTAAAATTCCAGCTTTGTAGCTAAAGATTTTGTGAACAGCAAACATTTTACTAGATGGCCATATTGGCCCCACCCTAGAGACTGAACCCCTGACCCAGGGGTCATGAATTTCACAATTTTGGTAGAGGGCTTCATGGACATCATAACCAGGCATTTAGTTTTGAACAAATACTTATGGGATTAGAAAAGAAGATTTTCTAAGACTTAATACATTTTACCTATATGGCCAAATTGGCCCCAAACTAGAGCCTGAACCCCTGACCCAGGGGTAATGAATTTCACAATTTAGGTAGAGGGCTTTATGGACATTATAATCATGCATTTAGTTTTGAACAAATATATAAAGTAGTAGAAGATTTTCTAAGATTTAATACATTTTCCCTATATGGCCATATTGGCCCCACCCTAGAGCCTGAACCCCTGACCCAGGGGTAATGAATTTCACAATTTTGGTAGAGGGCTTCATGGACATCATAACTATGCAACAGTCTTTTCCTCACCTGTGTGAGAGTAGAGATTTTTGAAAATTTGGCTTTGTTTGTGCATATTTGGTCCCACATGTGGCGCCCCGGGCTGGTAGAACCATGAATTTCACAATTTAGATTCCTCTTACCATAGAAATGCCTCATGCCAAAAATGGTAACAATCAGTTTAGTAGTTTTTAAGAAGAAGCTAAAAATGTAAAATTGTTAACGCACGACGACGGACGAAAACAAATAGCAATAGGTCACCTGAGTTTACTAGATAATTTTGAACAAGAAGCCCATGGGCCACATCGCTCACCTGAGGAACAATAGGTATGATAAAATCAGCTTAATGGAGTCATAATACAAACTATCTGGACAATGTACAATAATACATGTAGTTCCTGTATAAATAAAATCCATTTTTCCCTTGGATATTCTTATTTTTATAATCATTTAGTCCCTTTTCTAACAGGATGATTTTATAGTCATATCATTATTGAGTATTGCAGTTCTCAAAAAGATCCTTATCAATAGTTTATATATGGGATATAAACGTACATCAAACTCTGAACCTTCTTGTGAGGCCAAAAAATTGTCCTGGGGCCAAAGTCTTAACAATTATTAAGAATCATCTGGCTGATTAATTTCTGAGAAGAATATTTTTAAAGATTTACCCTATATATTCCTTTGTTAAAGTTTGACCCCCCATTGTGGCCCCACCCTGACCCTGGGGATCATGATTTTCACAACTTTGAATCTACACTACCTGAAGATGCATTCACACAAGTTTCAGCTTTCCTGGCTGATTAGTTTCTGAGAAGAAGATTTTTAAAGATTTACTCTATAAGTTCCTATGTAAAACTTCGACCCCCCATTGCGGACCAACCTTACCCCAAGGGAACATGATTTTTACAAATTTGAATCTACACTACCTGAGAATGCTTCAACACAAGATTCAGCTTTTTTGACTGATTCGTTTCTGAGAAGAAGATTTTTAAAGATTTACTCTGTATATTTCTAGGTTAAATTTTGGACCCCCCCCCCCATTGCAGCCCCACCCTACCCCTAGGGGTCATGATTTTCACAACTTTGTATCTACACTACCTGAGGATGCTTACACACAAGATTCAGCTTTCCTGACTGCGCAGTACAGTTAAGGCGGTCAATAAAAATATGGGCAAATTTTTGTGATGAAAACACGTATACTTTAGTTAAACTGGCATGTCCTTTTTAAAATCAATAACAGTCACTCAAATGCAATATATTTCTAAAATATATATATATAACAGTACAATATTTTATGTTCATAGTGGTCACGTGATATGGCAGTCGCATGGTACAAGCAGATGTATTTGTGGTTTTGAGGTCATTTAAAAAATTCAATATTGCAAGGGCATAATCATGTCAAAATTCACAACTGAATTATGAAATAACTTGATGCTATATCGTAGATTTTGAAAAACGGTGCGAACTTTTTAAGATAAGAATATTTGTTAGTAGAAACCGTAATTTATAATGCATATGCTGAATGATTTTGAAGGTCACAGGGTTAATTTCATTTAAAAAATAATTAATTTGTAAGATTTTACAAGGATCGTAGAAGTTTTTAAGTTACATAGCATATTTCAAATTCACATGTAAAAGTTTGTCGGGATCAGGTAAGTGTATGCCCTTGCAATTTAGTGATTTATTTAGGTACTCAGATTTTAGATATACGATATTTTATACAAAACCGAGGTGGCTTCTTTATACGATGCATACTTTTAACAAAATGAAAATAAGACTATATAGGTAGCATTCTACTAATAATAATTTTAAACAAAATATTCATTTATACTTTTCCGTTAATGTATGATATTTATTTTTCTTCGCTATAAAACTGCACGATAGCCTTCAATGATTTAACTTAATGCGTCATTTTGAAGCATATGACGTCATATTTTGTAGTACAGCGAGAACGACATCTCGCTTATTTTTCAGTGTGTACGATATAACGGACATCAAAATTGTAAGTAATAGCATTTGTTGTTTTTAATTAAAAGATTAGTATAAGTTAATTTTACTAAGAAATAGATTAATAAGTACTTTCGAGGTTTGTAATGTACTGTGATGTCATAATGCACATTTCCCGTACTTTTTGTCTGAACGGAGTTTATTGACAGCCTTAACTGTGCTGCGTGATTAGTGTTTGAGAAGAAGATTTTTAAAGATTTACTCTATATATTCCTATGTTAAACTTCGACCCCCTATTGTGGCCCCACCCTACCCCCAGGGGTCATGATTTTCACAACTTTGTATCTACATTACCTGAGGATGCTTCCACACAAGTGTCAGCTTTCCTGACTGATTAGTTTTTGAGAAGAAAATTTTTAAAGACTTACTCTATATATCCCTATGTAAAACTTCGACCCCCCTTTGTGGCCCAACCCTACCCCCGGGGGTCATGATTTTCACAGCTTCGTATCTACACCACCTGAGGATGCTTCCACAGAAGTTTCAGCTTTGCTGACTGATTAGTTTCTGAGAAGAAGATTTCTAAAGATTTACTCTATACATTCGTATGTTAAACTTCGATCCCCCATTGTGGCCCCACCCTACTCCCGGGGGTCATGATTTTCTCAACTTTGAATCTACACTACCTGAGGATGATTTCACACAAGTTTCAGCTTTCCTGGCTGATTAGTTTCTGAGAAAAAGATTTTTAAAGATTTACTCTATATAAACTTTGATCCCGCATTGTGGCTCCACCCTTCCCCCAGAGGTCATGATTTTCACAACTTTGTATCTACACCACCTGAGGATGCTTCCACACAAGTGTCAGTTTTCCTAGCCTATTAGTTTCTGAGAAGGAAATTTTAAAGATTTATCGATATATTCATATGTTAAACTTCGATCCCCTTTGTGGCCCAACCCTACCCCCGGGGGTCATGATTTTCACAGCTTCGTATCTACACCACCTGAGGATGCTTCCACAGAAGTTTCAGCTTTGCTGACTGATTAGTTTCTGAGAAGAAGATTTCTAAAGATTTACTCTATACATTCGTATGTTAAACTTCGATCCCCCATTGTGGCCCCACCCTACTCCCGGGGGTCATGATTTTCTCAACTTTGAATCTACACTACCTGAGGATGATTTCACACAAGTTTCAGCTTTCCTGGCTGATTAGTTTCTGAGAAAAAGATTTTTAAAGATTTACTCTATATAAACTTTGATCCCGCATTGTGGCTCCACCCTTCCCCCAGAGGTCATGATTTTCACAACTTTGTATCTACACCACCTGAGGATGCTTCCACACAAGTGTCAGTTTTCCTAGCCTATTAGTTTCTGAGAAGGAAATTTTAAAGATTTATCGATATATTCATATGTTAAACTTCGATCCCCCTTTGTGGCCCAACCCTACCCCCGGGGGTCATGATTTTCACAGCTTCGTATCTACACCACCTGAGGATGCTTCCACAGAAGTTTCAGCTTTGCTGACTGATTAGTTTCTGAGAAGAAGATTTCTAAAGATTTACTCTATACATTCGTATGTTAAACTTCGATCCCCCATTGTGGCCCCACCCTACTCCCGGGGGTCATGATTTTCTCAACTTTGAATCTACACTACCTGAGGATGATTTCACACAAGTTTCAGCTTTCCTGGCTGATTAGTTTCTGAGAAAAAGATTTTTAAAGATTTACTCTATATAAACTTTGATCCCGCATTGTGGCTCCACCCTTCCCCCAGAGGTCATGATTTTCACAACTTTGTATCTACACCACCTGAGGATGCTTCCACACAAGTGTCAGTTTTCCTATCCTATTAGTTTCTGAGAAGGAAATTTTAAAGATTTATCGATATATTCATATGTTAAACTTCGATCCCCCATTGTGGCCCAACCCTACCCCTAGGGGTCATGATTTTCACAACTTTGAATTTACACTACCTGAGGATGCTTCCACACAAGTGTCAGCTTTTCTGGTCATATGGTTCATGAGAAGAAGATTTTTAAAGATTTACTCTGTATATTCCTATGTAGAATTTCGACCCCCCCCCATGTTGGCCCCACCCTACCCCCAGGGATCATGATTTTCACAACTTTGAATCTACACTACCTGAGGATGCTCTCACACAAGTTTCAGCTTTCCTGGCTGATTAGTTTCTGAGAAGAAGATTTTTAAAGATTTACTCGATATATTCAACTTCGCTCAGGTGAGCTAAAAAGTATTGGAACATGTCTATTTTTAAAAGTCAAAAATCTATATGGGACATTTCGTCATAATAGTTGGCATGGCATGTCTCAGATCTAGAGCGGAACGTCTGAACACGAATTGTTTTGTTCCGCAGGAAGAGAAAAAAACCTCTTCATAGTTTTGTGTAGGTTTGTTGTTTATTTATGCATAATTACCTAAGCAACAAAGTAATATTGACTTCATAAAAATTTAATATGGACTATTTTGTTTATAGATGGTAAGTACTGTTAAGTCTTAAATAGCAAGTAATAATAATATCAAAACGAAACGAAATCCACCTGTTAAGCAGAATTTATCTTATTTTTATTTTTCTTTAAAGAGATAAAAAATAAAATATCTGCTTATCTGCAACCTAATAAAGTGGATTTTTTCAGAATTATTCTAGAAATACATGAAGGTGTCTTACCATGGACCCACACCGTAGTGCCCAGGATGTGTTACGGTGTCATCTCTGTGAGACCCCGGGCCCCCCTATGTACTGTGACATTTGTCATATACATCTGTGCAAAACGTGTGTTGGGGAACATGTCTTAGAAGAAGAAAAGGAACATAGAGTAGTACCATTCAAAACGGAAGGATTTGCCCCTGAATGTTTAAAACATCCTACGAAATTATGTGACTTACAATGCGAACAATGTAATATTCCTATTTGTGTGGAATGTGTCTCTTCTAGTGATCATCTAGGACATATACAGGTTGAAATTTCGAAAATTATAGAAACTAAAAAAGAAATTTTACAGAAGGATTTAAATGACCTGAAAAACATTGTTTACCCTAAATACCAACAATTTGCATATGACCTCCATGTTCAGAAAGCTAATCTGAATAGAAACTCACAGAGATTAATAACAGCGATCAGTAAACATGGAGAAGACTTGCACCAAAATATTGATTTTGCTATTGAGAAACTAAAATCGGACGTGGATGAAATTGAGTGTAAATACCTGGTTGTTCTAAATAAACAAATAGAAGAAATCACGCGCACCATATCTGAAATCACAGAGAGCATTGCTGAATTGAATAAAATACAGAACTCAGGTGATGTCAGCCATTTCTTTGCCTACCAATCCAGGAATGCTGAATTTAAAAGAGTGCCATCTAAACCCACGGTCTTTTTACCAGAATTTATTCCACAAAAAATAAACAAAGAAACATTTGGTCACCTCCTTGGTTCTTTGTCGAATTTATCTACCAACAAAGAAGATAGTGGCAACAAAGTAGTTTTACCTAATGCTATGTCATCTTCCCTGGATAGGCTGCTCATTGATGAACCGAGAGTTGTCATAAACATTAATACAGAGTATGGAAACTTAAATAAACTACGCTGTGTTTCCGGTCTGAATGATGATGGATTCTGGACAAGTGGTCAAGACAACTTAATGAGACTCTACAACCTACATGGTAAACTAATGAAGTCAATCCAAACCAAGTCAGGAACACAACCATGGGACATAGCAGTGACACAGAATGGAGAACTAGTTTATAATGATCTCATCAATGGAACTGTAAACATAGTGAAGAAAAAAAAGGTAAAAACAGTAATCAGACTACAGGGATGGAAACCTTTCTATGTCTGCATTGCCTTTTCTGGTGACTTTCTGGTGGTCATGATAAGTGATGATAAGAAAGAAACAAAAGTTGCGCGTTACTCTGGCTCAACAGAAAAACAAACGATTCAATATGACGACAAAGGGCAACCTCTGTATTCCTCTGACCCTTATCCTAAATACATCAGTGAGAACAAGAATCTAGATATCTGCGTAGCTGATAATAAAGCCCGTTCAGTAGTAGTGGTTAATCAGGCCGGGATACTGCGGTTTATATACACCAGTTCTCCTACTACTTCTACTAAAAAACTGTTTAAAACCAACTGGCATTACAACAGATAGCTATAGTCGGATCCTGACATCGGACGGTAACAACAACTGTATCCACATTCTGGATAAGGATGGACGGTTCCTTCGCTTTATTGACAATTGTTATTTAGTCAGTCCATCTTGTCTATGTATGGACACCACAAACAACGTCCTTGTGGCTGAATGGGAATCTGGTAAAGTGAAGAAAATCCAGTATTACAAGTAAAAAAAAAAACCCTGTGATTTCAATATGACGTGAAAGTGAATAAATTTGTATAGGCATGCACAAAAAAGTAAACTAATTTAAAAAGTTACTAGCATGGAAACAACCTGTATAAAATATTGGAAGAAATTGTCTCTTTAAAAAGAATGTATTAGAATTTTACATTGTGTTTTGATTTACCATTTCAGTACATTTTTGAACTACAATGTAGTTTTCCTACTTATAACATCAAAAAAATTGCAAACTAATGTTAAAAAAATAATGAATCTTTCATTTGTCAATTAACGGATAAAAATATTTCATTTGACTTTATTTTCTATTCTATATTAAAACAATGTTCTAACTAGAGACGAGCTCGTTGCAAGCAACGATTAGGTTTTTCATGTAGCTGCGTCATGCTTGTGACGTAACACAAAAAATTGATACCTGACGGTGGTACCTTATAAGAGGTATAAACACTGAGTAAAAGAAAGAAAGTACTATACTAAATGTATATAAGCAAATGCTGGATTCGGTTGCACGAACGTCAGTTAAATTAACTCTTAGTTAAAACTGTAACTAGCTGTTAATTTTTAAATGGCAAGTTACATAACTTAGATTTAATTTTGGGTTGCTCCAATTATTGTTAAGTGTCTATTAGCTAACTATGATTTAACAGAGCGAACTTAGTAAACTTGTCGTTAAAGCCGTATGCACGCGAATTTACCATACCGCCTGCCAGTGACAATGGCGACTAAGCGAGAAAGAAGCAGTAATTGGTCACTGTCAGAAATCAGCATTTTGACAGAATTTCTTTTGAGAAAAATGAAGATGTTTTGAAGGCGAAGCAAAGCAACTTGATTACAAATTCGCGAAATGATAAATGCAGTGGGTGTTCAGCGGCGCACGGTTGACTAGGTAAAATTCAAAAGGGGTAACTTATAGCAAAGTGCCAAAAAAAGTTTCAGCGCTGCACGGAAACAGTCAAAACTCACTGGCGGAGGCCCTACACCAAAGCCACCAACCGCAGCTGAAGAGAAAATCATTGACTTGAAAGACTTGGATGCTGAATCTGGGTCCTTAATTTAAGATGCTTGAGGAGGTTAAGGTTTATTGAGCAGGTTAAAGTTTTAGTTGCAGGTGCCATTTGATAGCAATATTTAAGTCCTAAATTCACCAAACTTGCATGGATTGTGTGTCTTATGATACTGATGCCCCTGACAGGCTTGAATGCTGAATCTGAGCCATAGGTATCGGATGCTGGGTAAGGTTAAGTTTTTTTGGAACAAGTCACATGTGGTGGTGTGTCTTATTGTACTGATGTACCTGCCATTTTGATTTTATTGTTTAGTTAAATATCTAATGTATCTAGGTAACCTGAGTTAAATCTGTAAGTTAAATTAGATAATAAACTAAGCTTTAACAGCTTTTAAACTCTTCAGCAACCATTTTAACTTACAGTTAACGTCACGTTAACGTCAAGTTAACGGCTAGTTAAATTTAACTTACGTTCGTGCAACCGAATCCTTAAAAAAAGATCTTTAAACGTTGTCTACAGTTGATTCGCCGCATGTTATTCACACAGTGGGTAGGTAAAAAGACCATTGGCAAACATTTTACACGCATTTTTATCAAACGCAAGCCCCAATGAATCTTTTAGTATGTATGCGGAGATCCTGGAAATTTTACAGCGGGTTGTGAAGAATAATTTTGTTTTTCGAGGAGGGGGAGCATGCGCAAATCAGAAAATTTTTCCAGGGTTGGGGGTTGAAGGTCTGACGGTTATTTGAGTTTGCCAGGGGATGTCCAAGGTATGTTTTTGGTAATTTTATAATGCACATGTAATTGATGGAAATTTTGTGGGGGAGGGGGGGGGGGTCTGGAACCCTCCCTCTTCCCTTTTAGATCCGCGCATGGTCCAATGCCGGTAATTTTAACAATTTTCATTTAATTATTCATTTTCAAAATTATCGGAATGCCATAATATTACCTTTCAACCTAGTTAAAACTTAAGATACGAACCATTTAGCCTCGGTGAGTATTGCGCCCGCGTACGAAAGAAATGGCAATATACAAGAAAGTCGGATGAACGATCTGGGTCCTAGGTCGTCCATCCGATTCTTTTCAGACAAAGAGCTACAGACCTGCAGTTAGAGATTGTCAAACTCTTATTGATAACGTCAATTTATTTTGTCTCAAAGAATTAGTTTTTTCTTTATTAACAAAGTTTTACATTTAAAATAGAAAGAACTCGGGCACAAATGGTCTAATAAAAGTGTGTATGAAGTTTCAAGATACAACTCTTCGTTGCTTTATCCGAAATATTGCATGGAAAAAAGGTTTACATCGCATTTTTTCAAATTACCAAAGGATATACAAATGAACTTAGATTAACCGCTAACAAACAAGCATAAAGAGAGACTGAGAACTAATTTCTTCTTCTTTTTTATTTACATCAAAAGAAATTCAAGAAAAAATCAAATTTTTTTTTATATGCGTTAATGAAAACGTAGATCAGCTAGGGGTTCTTTGTCGTGCAAGCACCTACTTAAAAGATTGTTACATGGGTCCACAACGATGACAAATATCGAAAAGGCAATATTGTGGGTGAAGGATGAATGTGTAGTTTGTTTTGGGGGTTTATTTTTGATACATGTAATTGTGTTTATCTGGATCAATTTTGATTGTTGGTTTGTTTTGTTTATTAAAAAGGGGAAAAGAAAAATGAGTAATTTCCGGTATGAAGTCAAGCATATATTTTCTTATCATCATAGACTTAAAGCATGTTGGAAAAAAGAAATATTGTATCAAGCAGTTATTATGCGCAGATCATGCATTCCTCTATGGTTTTCACAATTACATGTACCAGTTACTACACGTACTTAAGGAGAAGTACATTTCCAAAGAGAGGATATCGGTGACTTATAGTTAATTTAACAGTTAAGTTTGAGCTTGTCTTATGCCACATGCAAGCACGTGTGTAATCCTGATCAAGAAATAGGTATCATGGGGGGGGGGGGGGGTGTCATCGCAACAAAATTGTGTACTAGCGTACTAGAGTGTACTTTGTTAATTTATAATTGATGTTGAATTGTTATATTTAACAAACAAAATCATAAATTTATTATAACATGCAATCTAGAAAGTTAAATGGACGATTTCATTTGTCTGAAATTTATAGGGTGTAAGGATGCCCGCCTACTAGATACACAATAATGCTCAAACGCCAACCGATTAAAAATGACTGTATTTTTGGATTTAAACATATTTTAAATAATATTTTTAATTTAAACATATTTTATTGAGTAATAAAATGGATTAGGCAACAGGCAAAGCCTATATAAACCCTCTCCAAAATACAAAGTCAAGAAATGATGTTATAAAATAATCATAGAATATAGTATATAGTATAATTTACTAGTTTACAGAGTGATATATTATCGATATATTTGTATACAAGATAAAGGATAATTGGATAATAAATAATAAGCTTGACTTTTGTCATATGAAGATGAATTAACTTGTTGTTTAGCATATACATGAACACATTCATTCCTGGATTTATAAATCGTTCTAAAACATTTGATCTGATATACCGTTGTTAACAATTAAAAACTTTGAACGATTAAATTGGTTTTTATACCTACCCCGACCCTCACGGAAGAATCCATTCTGACCAATGGAAATTTCATTTACAAGACTCCGCGCCAGAATGTCTCATTCATTAATATTTCGCAGTTATATTAGACGAGTCCGAAAAAGGAACTTTTGAGACACATCATACAATGTGACCATGTACCGTGAATGCAGTTTACTTTGCGTCTATTTTCTTATCTTGAGAGTCCTTCTTATTATTGTTTGAAAATGAAGGAAAACCTTGAATATTGTTAATTTTTATGTCATATCACATGTTAAACTGTTTTCATTTCACCCACAAGCTTAAAATAATGAAATAATTTTAATGAAAACAATATAAAAAGACGTCATAAATCCCATATCAAACGACATATTACCACTTGAATCTGCGCTTCTTTTTAATGAATTTATGAACAGCGGCAAATTCTAAAATGTATTTTTAAAGGTAATTGTTAGCTGCAAGTCTGTAGCCCTTGTATGAAAAATTTCGGATGGTAGTCAATTTTTCCGGAATCCACTCCGAGAGCTACATATATGCAGCTAATGTAACTAATAATGCTTCCAATGAAAAAATTGTTTAGTAATGCAAGCTTTTAAGAAAGCAATTCTTATATTTGTTTAAAAAATAACACCCCAATACTTCGTCTTACATTCGCTATTTTTAGAACAAGCAGAACTAGTATCAGTCCGACCCTCACTATATACATTGTTCGAATTTAACAGCCCTAGCATTGCATTGCTTTGCATGTACACAATTTCTTTCAAAAATTAAACACTTAAAGTTTTTATCTATATGGCTATTAATCTAAACATGTATGTACACATAGCATACACACGTGATTCAAAATAACCCAGACGGAAAACGGTAAAGAATTCAGTCACTGAGTCTACATTTTATAGAATTTGTAAAAAAAAAAAAAATTGCGGGTCTGAATGTTTGTTAATGTGTCAATCTATTAATATATAGTTTGTTAATTATTTCCGATTGTTAAAGACACAGCGTATTTGATGAACATTGAACGACATTTTTTCCATGCCACTTTTTGCCATGGAAGATAGCAAATACAATTATAAAGCATTTATAAAATTTATTCAATTATCTCTTTAGAATTGTGTATGTAATAAATAATTTATAAATTTCTGCTGAAGGTTGTTTGTTATTTTCGTTTGTAGATGTTTTGCAAATAAAAAACGCGAAACGCGGGGCAGGTCATAATTAATAATTACTTGTAACCGTAACTTAAAATAAGCAGCTTTGGATTCAAATATTATCGTATACGAATATTAAGTTCACTTTTTAAAATCATCTCCACGATGATAATATTATCTTCATCGTAAATCAGTATTTTGTTTTGCTTTAAAAGAAATGTTCTATCGGAAGCAATCCGTGTTCGTTTAAATTGCCAGCGTACATTTGTCATGTCAGTAATACACATTGTGCTTAAATGACGGCCGTGTATTGTAGAAAATACCATGCATTGGAACCATTTTATCAACACATCTCCCAGTACTGAAACAATTTAAAATGTCTCCGTTACAGTAAAACAGTGGGGCGTTAAACATGTGTACGTCCAGCTCAACAAGCACATGCACTATCGTCTGGCCGACGGCCTGAATACAGCTAGCGACTCTACTATCAATCGGTTACCTGAGTCTCGTAGTGCATCTAATTATAGAAAGGGGCACAGTTATGAAACAAACAACAAAAATTTAAAGGAATCATCGGCAATAATGATATATTGATAGCTAGAAGCAATCAACATGATCAGTTTGATGTAAAATAATTTAAAAAGTACTGTACTTTTGTTATATACATACGTATATTTTATTGATAAAGACAACTTTCTTATATATTTCATTCATATTGAATTAATTTCCTTTTGTAAACCGAGTGGTATTTTATGTTTGAAATTTAATTTGTTTGATCATTTTAGAAATACATTGCCGCATCTGTTTGTGATCTCTCATGTTGACATCTCCCTCCTCTCCCTTATCCATTCCTCACAGTGATCCCCTGTTTATTGCCATTTGTTTATTTTCGTTTATCTGATTGATGGTCAGATCTTAGACTGGCGTGTCTTTGAATTTATTATGGTAATTCCCTCCTGTATCCTGTTTTGAGAATTTATGTCTTTGAGCGTTCCCCAAATTTTGGTTCCATCTTGGAGTTATTTCATTGGTCCTTTATAGAAAAAGGGGAGGAGTTGTCAAGATGAGACATGCGGGATTGATAATTATTTTACACTCTCACTTTGGATTTCTTTTTAAAATGATGTTTCTTTAATTGAGTGATTTTGAACTTTAATAAATTCTAAATTTTAAAACTGGATATTTTTATTTACGTTACATTACGTAACCAATATTACGTAATCACAACATGGTGGAGAATCTAAATTCGTATTGTGCTTCTTTTGGACTATTTTTGCGTTAATTTATTGAGTTAAAAAAACAAAACAATGTTTACGCCTGTACGAGGACAAAACAGTGATTTTAGTACACCTCCAACTGTTATCAATATGGAAGCAGGTCTAGATGACACTCCTGTCTTCAATCCTCGAAGTTCACTAAATTATTCACGAGGAAACAATGTTTCATCAATTTCGGACAAAGTTTCTTTGAAAAAATTCAGTGGATTTAGTTCCGAAAATGGCAAAAACTTTCTTATGGAATTCGAATCATTTTGTATATACCAAAATCTTACAACTGATGATAGACGTGTTGCAGCTTTCCATCTCCATCTATCTGGACCGGCATTGATTTGGTTTAATTCGTTAGTGATCCCTGTAAAACGCACATGGTTTGCCTTAAAAAATGCGTTTACAGAGCAGTATGCAAAACAGGGAATGTTTGACCCTGATATGGTTGCAGAGAGTGCAGTTTTCGAAGCGCTGAGGTTGGCATCTTCACAACCCTTGGAAGATTTTCACAGTAAGATAATGGAAAAGGGTTCCCGCCTGCAAAAACCCGAAAGAGATTTAATCACAAAATTCGTCAACGAACTACCTGATCAGTTGGCATTTTTCGTACGAACAGCGTCCGTTAAATCTTTCAAGGATGCTTTGCAACAAGCAAAGTTAGGCGAGGCCTATGGATATAGATCCATTTCCGCCACAGCACCATTGGTCGCAGCCGTACAGCCAGCAGAGTCGAACACTAACCAGGGCCATAATCAACACCTCTTTAGCATGTTGCGCGACATCAGTCACCGTCTAGAAAAACTAGAGGCACCAACTTCTAGACCGCGGACTGGACGTGACCGGGATTTACCTACCTGCCATGCGTGTGGGGGAGCAGGACACTTGAAACGAAGCTGTAATTGGACCGGGCATGCACGGTTCCCCAAAGTCTCAAGCAAAGTGCCAGATATGTTTCCAGACCGGACATACCGTCGCGGAATGTCGGCTGTTCGCTACAAAGAAAACAGTCCGTAATTCCGAACCAAAAAACGCACAGCGCCTGGGATAAATGCGGCATCTGTCTTGGGCTCCAAGAATGACATGTCAAATGGTGCCGATAAGTGTGACATTTCTCAGCAAGGAAAACTTGTGTATTTACCTGTACGTTTTGGTTCTAATTCAGTTTCTGCACTTTTGGATTCGGGTAGTACAATCAATATCATTTCATCCAAATTTTTCCAAAGTTTGGGCTCAAAATCAAAAAGTGCTCTCTCACCCTCTGAAAATCCTCAAGTCAAATTAGCAAATGGCCAGTACGTTAATATTTTAGGTACTACCAGAATTCATATGCAGTTACCCGATAGGGAATCCAATTCAGTGATTCCAGTGTTTGTGCTTCAGGAATTATCTCATCCAATTATTCTTGGAACTCAGTTTTTAATGTCATTAGGGATTGTGTTAGATTTTAAATCAATGTCTGTATATATGGATTCTTACTCGCATATTAAGGTAAGGAATGCAAATTTTGTAACATTACCTCCGCATTCAAGCATGATTGTCGAAGCAAAAATACCAAAACATGTTAGTATTGGTTTAACTGGTGTATGTTTACCCAGTGAAGCTATGATGAATAGAGGTTTGATGGTAGCTAAGTCAGTTGCTTTAGTAGATATAGGGCATACTATGCCAGTCAAAGTTTTGAATGTTTCTGACAAGAATGTAAATATAGGTAGAAACAATGTTATTGCTTATTTTGAGCCTTTGAATGATCATGTTATCTCCAACCTGTCTGAAAATGATGCCTTAAACATGTGTGCAAATGTATGTGTTAATAATACTGGTGGCGAGTCATATGAAAGTTTAGAGAAATTTATGACAAATTTTACCGTTAATGCTGAATTGCATGCTGACGAGAAGATAACGTTGCAAAATACACTTTGGGAAAACAAAGACTGTTTTGTTACCGCTGAAAATCCTGATATTGGTGTCACGAATATTGTTCAACACACAATTCATCTCAAACCAGACGCAATCTCTAAACATCACAAGCCGTACAGACTTCCACCCGAAAAACGGGAAGTGTTACGTCACCAGTTGGATGAATTATTACGTCAAGGCATAATCGTACCTGTGAATGAAAACGAAGATTTGCCGATTACAAGTCCCATTGTTTTAATTTCAAAGCGAAATAAACCTGTCGAAAAACCGGAATCTATTACAAAAGAGTACAGTATGACATCATACCGATTTTGCTGCGATTTTCGATACCTAAACTCGCAAAGTCAAGATTTCCGGTACAATATACCGAATTTACAAGAACTCACAGAATCCTTTTCTGAGAAAACACCGAACTACATTAGTAGTATTGATCTTAGTTCCGGATTCTTTCAAATGGGTATTTCACCGGAATCAACAAAGTATACTGCATTTAACACCTGTTTTGGAACTTATAAATTCAAACGCTTACCGATGGGATTGAAAACGAGCCCGAATTCATTTCAAATGTTGATGGATAAAGTTTTCAGTGGAATGACTTTCCGATCTGTACTGTGCTATATTGATGATGCAATTGTTGCCTCATCAACATTTGAAGAACATATCAAAGACCTCAACGAAGTTTTTCAACGTTTGAAAAACGCCGGACTTAAAATCAATCCTAAAAAGTGCGTATTCGCCCAATCTTCGTGTAAGTTTCTTGGTCATGTTGTATCCAAACATGGAATTAGTCCCCCATCCGACAAATTACAAGCTATTGAAACGTTACCTGAACCGAAGAACACTAATGAATTGCGCCGTACTCTTGGACTTTTTAACTGGTTTCGGAAATTTATACCAAACTATTCTGCAGTTGCTAACCCGCTGAATAAACTTCTTAAGTCCAATACAAAATATAATTGGACTGATGAGCAACAATCAGCGTTTGTGGAATTAAAACGTTTATTGTTACAAAGTCCTGTGCTGGCCTTTCCGCGTTTTGACTTGGAATTTAGACTAGCAGTAGATACGTCTAGCAAAGGAATAGGCTACATGTTATACCAAAAACATCCGGATGGTACTCCTCGTGTCGTACGATTTGGATCCAAAGGACTAACAAAATGGCAAAGTTCATATGGACCGACAAAATTAGAACTTTTAGGCATGGTTACCGCTATTCTTGATTGTTCAACATATTTAAGCGGGAAGCACTTTATAGTAGAATGTGATCACCAAGCTTTGAAACCCTTGTTTCAAAAACAGTTACGTGGTGCGATATACGAACGGTGGCTAGCTTTGCTACAACGTTATGACTTTTCCATCGAGTACAAACCCGCAGCCCAAATGGTGGTACCTGATACATTGTCCAGAAATTCTAATTTTCCGTCAGTGATGGAAGCAAGTCCGGACGAGGACGACCCGTTTTTCCCGTATGTATCGGAACCACAAACGTCAATTACTTTACCAAACGGACAGTGCCTCAAGTCTTTATTAAGCCAAGATCTTGTTTGTAGCAATTTTGTAAATGTTGAAAATGTGTATGATGCAGACACTGAGGACAATTTAGAAATTCCCTGTTATAATCCCAACACAGCAGGTGTAAATTCTCCTATTAAGTCACACATGTGTGAAACGTGGACTTAGCGCCTAATATCGATAATGATTTAATTGCGACCGACGGCGGGGAATGTAGCAGTGCTGGTCACAACCATCTTGATGTAACTGATGAGCACTCTTCTCAAGAGGTCAGTTCCGATCAGCCCGTTCGTGGTGAATTAGAATTGGATACATCAACACGCTCGCGGCCGCAGATAATTAATAAAATTGGTGTGACTGCGGATTTTATTATCCAATTACAAAGAAATGATCCAACCCTAATGCAGCTTATCTCTTATCTGAAAGATGGTGAATTACCGCAATCTCAAAAAGCAGCCCGTGAAATTTTACTGAAACATACAGACTTTGCAATATTTGACGGCATTCTGTATCATTCAAAAATCGTGAAATCTAAGAGATCAAGAACTTTAAATCCATACCAGATGGTATTACCCCATGATCTAGTATTAAAGGTCCTAGAGATATACCACGATTCTCCAATGGGCGGACACGGAGGAATTCAGGACACATTGGACAAAATAAAAGAACATTTCTACTGTCCAAAATTGGCCACACTTGTGTATGAATATGTCAAATCATGCGACTTTTGTCAGAAACGAAAAATGACACAAGATGCTACAAAATCTAATATAACAGCATTTCGAATGCCATCAGAACCCTTTGAAGTCTGGGAGATTGATTTATATGGGCGCTTACCCCCGACATCGGATGGCGATTCTTACATTTTCACAGCTGTGGATTTGTTTTCAAAGTATTTGTTTGCAACACCAATTAGAAACAAAGATGCGTTAACGGTATCTAATGCCCTGTTTAAATTGTTTACATATTTTGGTGTGTGTAATACACTTATTAGTGATCAAGGCAGTGAATTCATCGCAGAAATTACCAGGGAACTGTGTAAATCTTTCCATGTCACTCAGGAGTTTACGCCAAGCTTTGTCCATCATTGTCTTGGGGCATGCGAACGAACGCATTCAACATTAGCTGAAAAATTAACACCGTATACTTCAAATGATAGAAAATCCTGGAATAAATTCCTGCCAGCTGTGGTGTTTGCAATGAACACGTCTGCGAACTCCAGTTCAGGATTTTCATCTTATGAAATCATTTATGGACAGCGACCAAAATTTCCCTTAACAAATCCCATTAGAAATTTTGAAACAATGAACAAAGGTATACAAACCTACATGAAAGAACACACAGAGAAACTTAATGTTATTAGAAAAATTGCAAAGGAAAATGTGGATTACAAAGCAGAAAAAATGGTAACATCGGCAAATAAAACATCCAAAGAACTTAATATCCAAGAAAGAAGTTATGTATACCTCCAAATCGAAACATCAGGAGAAGGACAAAAACTACAAAATCGATTCAGTGGTCCGTATGTTGTTGAACAATTGTCAAGTCCGCACATGGTGGTACTGCGTGACCCGGCGACTAACAAACTCCTAAACCCTGTACACCGGGATAGACTAAAAACTGCGTTTATCCGGGAACCTACACCAACCAATTTTTTCACAGTTTCAAATTGCGCCAAACCAAAAACCTATAAATAGATAGAAACACAAACAGAAAAACAACATCAACCATCGCTCACTGAAGTTCGTAAGTCAGACAGAGCAAGAAGAAAACCCATAAGATTTAGAGACGACGATCATGTGAATCCAAACGAACTTCCAAACTTTTCTATTTCGAGTGAATCAGACGGTTATCATAAAATAAAACGTGTTTTAGGAAAACGCGATTCAAATTATGTAATTCAAATCGTTGGTGAACCGGCAGACAATGCAGTTTTGGTTCCGTGGTCTGCACTTAACAACAAAGCCAGACGCGCAATTGAAATAAGACCGCCACCTAATCTGTAATTTTCTTATGCATTCTGTTGATATATTTATTGACAGTGTGCTATATTTAGTTGTGTGTATTTTCATTTTACTGCAGAGTATGTTTGACCTGTAGTAATTTATGAAGATAACTGTTTACAAATTTTGTCATTGTATGTAATCACGGATGTTTTATTTCCAAAAGGATTACATGTACAACTTTTGAAATGTAAATGAATTGTTTAGAATAGAAATGTATCTTGTCTGTATTGTGTTAACTTAGATGGATGCATCGACAAGGTTTAACAATTATGATACAAGTCGAGATATATTGAGAGTTCATTTTGTTTATGTCATATAAAAATATATGCAACTTTTTGTTGTGGTTTATATAGATATTGCTCTCTCTAACCAAGGATGTGTTATTCCGACAGGGTTATAATTTATGCAATTCTATAGTGTTTGAGAAATCTTGAATAATTGACATAGTTATTGCCGTTTCTAACCAAGGATGTGTTATTCCGACAGGGTTATATTTTATGCATTTCTATGGGGATTGAAATATTTTCAAGACGAGATTGATATAATTTAGTGGTTAAATTTTTCAGTAGTTTTTGTGTGCAAAGAATAAAAATGTAAAGAAAAAAAAAAAGTTTAAAAGTTAGGATAATGACCATGGCATTGTAGTGTAAGGAGTATGTATGAGTACATGTACTGCGCAAATCATGTACAGTGTGAAAGTGATAAAAATAATTTTCGGGTGACATGATCATTATCTTTTCAGTTGTGTTTAATGTTTACTTGCATGACTTGAGTTTTGTGTTTTTATATGGTGAGTAATGTTTATTTTTTTATGTTTGTGCAGTATGATTTTATTGTCTTTATCAATTTTTTTTTATATCTAAAATTGAATGTCAATTTTTTTTTCGGGGCGGATGTTATATACATACGTATATTTTATTGATAAAGACAACTTTCTTATATATTTCATTCATATTGAATTAATTTCCTTTTGTAAACCGAGTGGTATTTTATGTTTGAAATTTAATTTGTTTGATCATTTTAGAAATACATTGCCGCATCTGTTTGTGATCTCTCATGTTGACATCTCCCTCCTCTCCCTTATCCATTTCTCACAGTGATCCCCTGTTTATTGCCATTTGTTTATTTTCGTTTATCTGATTGATGGTCAGATCTTAGACTGGCGTGTCTTTAAATTTATTATGGTAATTCCCTCCTGTATCCTGTTTTGAGAATTTATGTCTTTGAGCGTTCCCCAAATTTTGGTTCCATCTTGGAGTTATTTCATTGGTCCTTTATAGAAAAAGGGGAGGAGTTGTCAAGATGAGACATGCGGGATTGATAATTATTTTACACTCTCACTTTGGATTTCTTTTTAAAATGATGTTTCTTTAATTGAGTGATTTTGAACTTTAATAAATTCTAAATTTTAAAACTGGATATTTTTATTTACGTTACATTACGTAACCAATATTACGTAATCACAACACTTTTACAAAATATAGAATATTAATTTTGAATCTGTACACCATAATTTCATCATTATAAACCATCAACAAATTTAATTTTGAAATAAATTTGGGGAAAGCCGTTCGTAAACTCCTTGTCTAGTTTTATATTTTTAACGTAATTATTAAATGTTAATGTATCTTCTTCTTCTTCTTCTTCTTCTTCTTCTTCTTCTTCTTCTTCTTCTTCTTCTTCTTCAGAATACTGAGTAGGGCTATTCAAAGAGTATTAACACGTATACAAAGAAAGAGTTGTATTGAAATAATTTAATGCGACTGAAAAACATTGAATGCCATCATAACTTGCTATTGAGGTCGCATTATAACGTAACCTTGTTTATAAATCAAGCCGTCTTCCTAGCTACTTTTATGCAACATCAATAGATCGAGGTCAGTTCATGGAGCATCTTCTTATGATTGAGATCAGTTCATTGAGGTCAACTGCATTACTGAATGAATCTTTCGATCGAAATTCTTACGCGTGAGACAAAATGTGCATTCTTGAATTAACAGGTCGAACTGTATTTTATGCATGTTTGCATCTCTTAAGGTAAATGAATTGAAATAAAACTGAATAAAATGTTATATAAATACTAAACCACTTCAAGTTTTAAGCACTACTTATGCAAGCGGAATGTGTGCGCACTTGGAAGCATTTGCCGGATGCCTCATATGGACACAACAGTGATCGGCCGAAGCCGATCACAATAAGGTCAAAGATGTTCATCTTTATGAAATGAAAATGTACATATGAATAAAAACATTTGGGAATTTTATGTGGAATCATCTTTACGCGCTGCATGTATCGGTTAGTGCATTACAAGAAACACTTTCATAACTTTCTAAACGTGCACACCCCCACGAAAAGGGACCGAACTGACAACAATTGTTTCTGCAAATACTGACAACAAATTACGAATACATCAAATTGAATACTTTGGAAGGATTTGGAATTGATTTCTTTACAACTTTGCTTCAATAATGCATTAGAAATTTTTATTCATTTACAAGTTATTGACAAAAAACTTTTGGCGCCTCTAACTCCGTAATTATAGGGACCAGCCCCTTTTTCTGTATACCGAATGAAAGGTCTCAGTATGACCAAGAACTTTTAAAATACATCTTATAATAAATTATTATCAGGTAGAAAACTAAAACGGAAAATATGCGAATTTTTTGGCATTTTTTTCTAACCTTTGCTTCAACACCTATACCCTTCCTTTTATTTGCATATAAATAACAAATGAAATATGTCTTGCACAAATTCAATGTATCAGCTTCCAAACCAGCCCATCTTTGAGACTCTGTCAGTCATTGTTACAGCTAAATCCACCGGACAAAAGAAGTCGTTAAATTTTACTAAAAGGGGAATAACTCAAAACCAGATGGCGATTTTCATCCACTAAAATATGAAACGACAACATCTTGTGGCATGTTATCAGACCTGAAAATTTCTAAAACAATCGGTGAACAAACGAGCGAGATATTAAGAATCAAAGTTGGCGTCTAGAAGAAAAAAAAATAAGAAAAAATCTGAAATTCTAATAGTAAGATCTTCCGCTCCGAGCGGAAGAGCTTAATGATCACTAAACAACACAAAAGAGACCCATAAACGACTTTGATTAGAGTTTGGCCATTGTTGTTCAGGTGATTGAAGTATCCCCTGTGCCGCTTCGTGGTTTTTTGTTGTTCTATACATGTATTATCAAATGCGTTATGCTTTCTGGTTTATTTTACTAAGTTTATTGCACTTTCTCGCTTTCAACGATGACCCAGATAGTAAGTGTTACGATTGACATTACCTTATTTATATTTATAGTGTGCATATTGGTGGTCTGTACATTTATGCACATTCCTTTTTACTGGTAACACCTGGGGAAAGTGGTGATCAATCGGTATATGCAATTGATTTAAAAAATTTTGAAACTTAAAAATTGAAACAAAATCAATTTCTTTCCTGTTAAAAATTACATAGGACTCTTCTATTGCCCCTGCACAGAACAACACGATTTATGTATCATCCATTGCACCCTCCATATAAATTTGTCTAACATATTTGCAAGGTACAAAATACCGGTATATAATGTTAACTCGTACAGAAAATTTGAAAATTGTAATCTGTACCATATCTCTGATTCATCTCAATATCGATCCATTTAGTAAAAATTACGTTAATTACTTTGATACCACTTTGAGCACTATAATCTCAGTCACTTTCAACTTTGCATTTCTGTACTTCTATACATGTAAATTGACTTTATCTATTCGAGTTTCTTCACACAATAACATTAAATAACTTTTCAGGGATTTAGAACCATTTTAACAAGAGCTTGTACTTTTGGTAGCATCTAAATATCATTTTTTGCATCAAAACAAGTAAAAAATAACGCAGTTTTCAAATGAAATATACACAGATTGCGTAGTCTTAGCTCAGAAGCCCGACAAATCTTGTTGATTGTAACCAGATAGCCGTATATATATGAAATATAATTTTATGATTGTATTCTGCTTTACGTTAATTAGTCATTAGCTTGTTGTGCACTCGAGACGAAATAAGTGTATAGTGAACAATGTTAAAGGTCATTGACCGAGAGGGACAACTGCGTAGTTAGAACTCGTGGTGTTAGCGGAATGACCAGGAAGAATAAAACTCTCGATGATGATTGGACTTTGGAAAGCGGTCAACGGATGCAAGACTCTTAATTGTAATTAACCTTTAACAATGGACTTCGTTATAAGTCACTTATGAACTGTGACCCGAAAGGATATTCTAACAATTGATTATTTTATTTTACTGATTTATATACTTATGATTTGATTAATAATTAGGAGATGGATTTTAGACTGATAGCAGATTGATTATATATTGCTTTTATACCACTATACGATTACAGTGCTTAATAAATATCATAAAACTCCAACTGACTTATGATTTCAAAAGTCTAAAGAATAACAACAGAAGGATCACATAGACTTTTATGGTGCCAGTGACCAGGATAAAACGAAGTGCTAAAGACAAACTGAACTGTTAAGGTAAGAACTTTTTCTCAATATCTCTGTTCACTATCTCAAAGTAAATAACTCTGATCAGCAACCTATATGGCAACTGGAAATGGTTATGATAGAAAAGAATTTAAAAATCAAATGGAACAATTGGAAAAACAATTTGCGGGGTTGGGTCAAAGTGAAGAAAAGGAAGGGCATGAAACAGGTCAAAAATTCTCAGAACAAGAACAGGTAAAACAAAACACTTTTGAAAAACAAACTGACACATATTATGATGCAAGGTTGTATGAAACTAATGAACCTCGACACCGAGTCCCAAATCAGGGTGATGATAAAGATTTTTTCATTGGTCAGGTTAAAGCTATAACATCCGCACTTTCAGTGCCCCTATCTTCTGTGATAACTTCTTTCGAAGGAGATGCTAGTAAATTCAAGCAGTGGATAAAGGAAATTGAAAAATATGGTTTATTGTCTGGGAAACAGAGTCATGAAATCCCCATGCTCGCGTATATTACGAGTAAAGGTTCGGTAGGGGACTTTATCAAAAGATATTTGGACGAAACAGACGCGTCAGAAGAAATGCCGTCGTGGAACGATTTAAAAGAATCCTTAAAAAACAGGTTCGCGGAGATAACCGACTCACAACACGCGTTAGCAGTAATGCGCAGGACGCGGCAAAATTCAAACGAAAGTGTACAGTTATTCGCGGAACGGTTGTTGCAAATCGCGGAAGACGCGTATAGTAAAGACAAATTAAAAGATCCCTTAGTCCAACAACAACTTGTAGACATATTCTGTGACGGTCTGACCTTTGACTATCTCAGGATGAAAATCCTTAGAGAAAACCCCAAGGACTTGGAGTCAGCAATTCAGGTAGCAATGCGCGAACAAAATTTAAGACAAAGACTAGCAATAAGGGGGTCAAGTATAACAAGTACTACGCCGAATGACAATAGACAGACTGTTTCAAAGTTTGACAATACAACGCCTTTATTAAGTGAAAGATTGGTTAACTTGTCCTCGACAGACAATAGACAGGAAGAACCCATGGAGGTTGACCACACGAGGAACAAAGGGTGTTTTAAGTGTATGAAAATTGGTCATAGGGCCAGATTCTGTCCACTTAATAAACCCCAGGTTAGGCCCCGCCCTCAATTAAATAAACGACTTCATAATACTCAGTCTGTGCATTATGTTGAGCAAAGCCCCCGCCCACCGATTGAGTGTTGGAATTGTGGTAGAATAGGACATTTGCGTGCAGATTGCTGGAGCAAACGCAGGTTTTCAAGAACGCAGCAAAATAGAGGTAGGTCAGCTGATCGTCAAGATCGATCACGTGATTTTAAAGACCAAAATGATAGATCACCCAAAATCTGGACCCGTCGCGCCACTTTTGATAAACAAAATCAGGAAAACTAAGATGTTCTTCCTTCGTTGAAGCCCGAAGGAAGAACTTTCATAAAAGACTTAGTGGAAGTGAACAGTATAGACAATAATTGTATCATGGAGGACCCAGGACTATATTTAAAAGACTCAGTTTGTGTTATCCGAAGAGACAGAAAAATCCCCATGATCTTCGTTAATCAAACCAACAAAAGTTACAAAATCCCTAAAGGCTACATAGTAGGACGTGTCACCGCATTAAGACCAAAAGAAATTTCAGAAATACAAACCCAACAGGACAATGAAGAAAAGATTGATGTGCCTGAAAGATTCGAAAACTCCATCCAAAGACTTGTGAGGAAAAACAATGACTTATTTGCTAAAAAGGACAGCGACCTTGGAGTGACCGACACCGTCAAAATGAAGATAGAAACTGGAGACCATCACCCGATAAAGAATAGACCATATCGAGTTCCCCTCAATAAAAGACAGATAATCGACAAAGCCATAACAGAGATGATGAGCGCAAGGATTATTGAAAGATCACAGTCGCCTTGGTCATTTCCTCTGGTAGTAGTAAAGAAGAAAGACGGATCAGACCGGATGTGCGTAGACTTTCGAAGTTTAAACAAGATAGTAAGACCAGTATCTTTCCCATTCCCATTGATTGATGACATTCTTTGTTTGCTCGGTAAGGCCAGGTACTTTACTGCACTAGATTTAAAGAGTGGATATTGGCAGGTAAAATAAGAAGAATCAAGTAAAGAAAAAACAGCTTTTGCATGCCACAAGGGATTGTTCAGTTTAATAGGATGCCATTTGGATTAAGTAATGCCCCAGCAGTCTTCCAAGAACTCATGAACATCGTTCTACAAGGACAAGAGGAGTTTGCTATCGCATACCTGGACGACATACTCATATTCTCAGAAACACCGGAAGATCACCTCCATCATATCCAGGAAGTGTTTGATCGTCTAAGGACGCATGGACTAAAACTGAAGTTAAAGAAGTGTAGCTTCTTCAAAGAGCAGACTGAATATCTTAGTTTAATTATCAATGAACATGGCGTCAAACCGGATCCGAAGAAAGTGGAAGCCATTAAGAAATTACCAGCCCCCACTACAGTTCGAGAAGTCCGTGGTTTTATAGGTATGTGCAGTTATTATAGAAGATTTATACCAAATTTCTCAAAGATTGCGGAGCCATTGATCGACTTAACCAGGAAGTATGCCAGATTCAAGTGGACATCATGCTGTCAAGAAGCGTTTGACTTCCTTAAAGAGAGTTTAACAGTAGTGCCTTTATTAGCTTATCCAGATACTAATAAGCCATACATCTTGTACACCGATGCCAGCGACAATTGTATCGGAGCTTGCCTCACCCAAAAGACTGACGAAGGAGAAGATAAGCCGATATACTATCTATCCCACAAGCTGAGTAAAACCCAGGTGAAATGGTCAACCATAGAAAAGGAGGCATTTGCAATCCACTATGCCCTCCAGAAGCTGGACCATTACCTTCACAGTGCTGAGTTTACTATACGGACAGATCACAAACCGCTCAAATATATTTTAGAATCCCCGATGCAAAATAAAAAGATTCAATTATGGGCTTTGAGTATCGCTGGATATAACTGCAAGGTAGAATACATAGAAGGAAGGTTCAATTGCTGTGCAGATCTTTTATCCAGGTTACCGTCCACTATCTCTGATGATGAAGCGGAAGAAAAATCTGAATGTGATGAACCGGATGTTAAAGACAATTTCTTTGAAGTAAATGTACTAAACTCAAATGCTTTCTCACCCAAAAGATTAGCCAGGTGCGAAGTTAAACAGCAGGACGAATTGCTCAAGCCTTTCATCGACTTACCGGAAGAAATAAACATAAAGGAGAGTCAACAAAATGATGAGCAGATCAAAAAGCTGAGGAATAGGTTGACTAAAGGAAAAGCAACGGCGACCGAAGAAAAGAAGTTTCTTGAAATAGATGGCTTAATGTACTATCTTTCAGATGGAGATTCTGAAGGTCCGAGACTGCGCTTGTATATACCACGTGAGTTAGAACTTTTGGTAGTACAACAATACCATGATGGACTTGGACATATGGGAGTGGACAAAACGTATGATGTAATCAGACAAAAATATTATATGCCAAACTTATACAAGAGGTTATATTCTTATATAGAAGGATGCGTAATATGCCAAACGAGGAGCAATAAGAGAACTCAACCTCCACTTCAAGAGACAGATATACCACCTTTTCCAATGGCTAAGGTAGGACTCGATTTGTCAGGACCATATCCAACTTCACTGACAGGAAACAAGTATATAATTTCTTTCATTGACATTAACTCTGGATGGCCGGAAGCCTTCCCCGTTCCTGATAAGTCAGCTGACAATATAGTGCACCTTATATTGGAAGAAATATACCCCAGACATGGCTGTCCTCTTCAAATTCTCACAGACAATGGAACAGAGAATGTAAATCAAAAGGTACAAGAAACCTTGAAAGAACTTAACATTAACCACATCACAACATCTTACTACAGTCCTCAAGGCAACGGCAAAGTAGAGAGATTCCATCGCACTCTTCATGACGTAATGGCTAAGAAGATAACAGACAATGCCCAAACATGGGATATTCATCTTAACCAAACATTGGTAGCCATTCGATTTCACCCGAATGAATCTTCAAAGTTTTCCCCATACTATCTGATGTACAATAGAGACGTTGTATTACCCCTTGATACTTTACTGAAACCTCGTCGAAGATATGCAGGAGAAGATCAACATAAGATCGCCCTTCAAGAACAGCACAAGGCGTTTATGTTAGTACATCGAAATTTGAAAGAAGCCAAGAAGAAACAGAAAGCCCAGGCTGATAAGAAGAGCAAAGATGAAGATTTCCAGGTAGGAGACCCAGTCTATCTCAAGAACAACAGGAGACAAAACAAACTAGATAAAAAGTGGCTCCCTTATTACCGAATTATTGAACAGAAAGGACCAGTCAGTTTTGTTGTGAAGGATCAATTAACTGGATCTATCACCAAGTGCCACGCACGGCAATTGAGATTGGCAGATATTTCGCACTGGCCCCTCCCACAAGATATTGAAGAAGGTGGAAGAACTCTGAGAAAAACCAATTATGTGGTACCACCTGAGGAGGAATCATCTTCGGAAGATGATGGCGAGGTACAGCCAGAGCCATTAGAAAGAGCTACTCGGTTTAAACAACAAGAGAGAGAAAATTCTTCAGACGAAGAAGATATACCCTTAGCTGAACTTCAGAGACGCATAAGAGCTAAACAGATCATGGATGGTCGACAGAGTGAGGACGAGCATGAACAGACTGTTAAGTCAGAATCGGATGAAAACCCTGAGTCAGATCAAAGTGAATATCATGTTCAAAATTATAAGATACCTTTAAATACCCCAGCTTTACCTTTAGACGAGGATATGGAAATTGGTGAAATAAATTCTAAAGTAGGTCTAGGCTTCACCCGTAAACAAATCCGCAAACTGCGTAAACCAGTCCCTAAACCTCGTACGAATATAGCTGTTAGCAAACAACAGCATGTAGAAAATTGTCTTGCTATTGTTGCCGATAAAATGGCCGACATGATTAAAGCAATTGTACAATGTGTTGTAAATATAAATAAGAATGAGTAAACTTGCTTTGTATGTATTGCTCGCTTTTGAATAGGTACAGTAGTGTGGTCCCTTTGACATTTTGACTGATAATGAAATACCGCAGACGTAACAGAGATTACACATATTCGAAATATCGGAACCCGCGATTATGTAAAGAAACCGTAAAACTTTGTCGTTCTAAGAAATTTAAAATTACTGGTAAAATAATAAATGTAAAGATAAACATCTTGAGTTTGGATAAGGTTTTCATGGTTCATTATTTCTTCCTCCTTACTATAATCGCGAAAGTCAATTTAATATGTGTGACTCCTTTCAAAATGTTATTGATGGCATAAACACACACACACTTTGGGATCACCTTAACATCAAATTTCCGGGGATGGGACACATTAAGATTCCCGATAAATTAAAGGATATTAAAGTTTTTCCCTATGGACACACTAATGGCGGAATTGCCAGTAAACAATGAACTACAATCTATGGAATCATTACCTTGGGTGGGAAGTCTTTGGTTTTATGTATTTTTGATTTTGGCAATAATTATTGTATTTGGAATTTGTATTATGAAACGTAAAACTATCAAAAAGTTAGGATATAAGTGCCGTGGTTGCTGGTCGGGTTGTCGAAAAAGGGGTGGTGACAGAGATGAGGAAAGTTCTGGCAGAGACAATTTGTCTGGTGTTAATCCTGATCAACGAAATTCCCAAGAGACTATTGAAATGAACCCCATAGTAAAGGACACTACAACCCCAAAGAGACCTCGCCGTTATGGAAAACCACGACGATCAATTGCAGACGCTCACGCTATTGGACCAATCACTGAAGAATTAGCATACCAGTTGACCGGAGAGAATAGGAACTCCGATTATCCGAGACCTGAACGCTATGGACCGGACCCGGACTTGGCACGCGAATATCTTGCAGAAAGGGCGTTGATGTCTAAGAAATAGAGGAACGCAGTCGATGTTCCGCGAGGAGCAAACTCGCCATCCGCGCAGGAAGTGCCGTTGGTGTGCTTATGAAAATTGTGTAATTAATATGTTCAAATTTGTGAAAATGTAAAATGTTTTTGAAATAATTATGTAATGTCATATTTGAAATCAAATGTGGTGAGCTGAGAACTGCGAATGGAATTCTTCGAATCCGAATTACACAACGTTTTCTTGATTATCGTTCCGATTATTCGAAATGGATACAATTGTGTGAAATCAATAACTTTAGTGTAACTTTTATGTACGCTGGACTGTGTAACATTTATATATGCTTATGTATTTTATTATAATTCTAGCGGCGCTTATGCTTGAATTAACATTTTATAATGGACTTTATATGTTACCTGTGTGGAACTTTGGACATTGGACAATTCTGATTGTATCTAATTGCAATTATATTTGATTTTGATTATTTTGTATTGATTACTATTGTTGTCAAAAGTTATATGATTATTACTGACTTTTGCATGAATTGCTAAACAATTATATATTGTCATGAGTGAAGTATACATGTTTGTTGACAGACTATTATTGTGTCTCAAGCCGGTATAGGAAATTGGTCACTTCATTCAACCTCTTAACATAGATGTTCTGACCGGTGTGTCACCAGGAAGTTCATCTGACCTAGAAGAGTTTGAAGGATAATTTCTCACACCGGGCACCTGGCGAAAGAAATCTCCCTCGGGGATATTTCTTTTGTTAGGGGGACGTATGTAACCAGATAGCCGTATATATATGAAATATAATTTTATGATTGTATTCTGCTTTACGTTAATTAGTCATTAGCTTGTTGTGCACTCGAGACGAAATAAGTGTATAGTGAACAATGTTAAAGGTCATTGACCGAGAGGGACAACTGCGTAGTTAGAACTCGTGGTGTTAGCGGAATGACCAGGAAGAATAAAACTCTCGATGATGATTGGACTTTGGAAAGCGGTCAACGGATGCAAGACTCTTAATTGTAATTAACCTTTAACAATGGACTTCGTTATAAGTCACTTATGAACTGTGACCCGAAAGGATATTCTAACAATTGATTATTTTATTTTACTGATTTATATACTTATGATTTGATTAATAATTAGGAGATGGATTTTAGACTGATAGCAGATTGATTATATATTGCTTTTATACCACTATACGATTACAGTGCTTAATAAATATCATAAAACTCCAACTGACTTATGATTTCAAAAGTCTAAAGAATAACAACAGAAGGATCACATGATTTCAAATAGCAATAGCTGAGAGGTCAGCAATGAAATAGACAGGCCTATGTCAAATTGCTGTTTGACACACATATACGCAAAGTCAAAGCTCCTGTTAAAATGGTTCTACATTTATGTTATTATTGTCACATAAAACTGACAGATATGTGTGATACTGGATAAAATATTGCAACATACTTAAGTAGTGATCTTACTAAGAATAAGACACCGTGGTTAAAAATATGAATGAGGAATGTCAACAAAATGTACACTTTAAGTGTTTTCAAATATTGAATTCATATTTTCATTTCCTTGCTGTCATGGAAATTAAGATCATGCTCTTTTCCTTAAATGTGCAGAGCCATTGAAAGTCTTGTTGCTATAGAAGATATGACATAAATATTTCCATAGCAACAGCTTGAATTTTAGTTTTTTGTAATAAAAATAGATTTTATAAATTGGGTAACCACTATGATTCACTCTCTGTCTGATTCTTAGTGAGACAGTACTTAAAAAAGAAAAACCGCACCTTTGAAAACTGTTATGATTTTCAGCTGATTTAAGGTGAGTGTCAAATCTGGACTGGTGTCAAATGCAAAAGAAGTGTACATGTTAGTACCATTCTGTTATAATTGCTCAAGACTTCGATAAAGAACTGGACACTTAAAATGCATACACAAGTACAAAGATCCAGTGCATTGTTTTATTGCGTGTTTAATGCATCCAATGTTCAATCACACTAATGCTACATGTGCAACGCACAGCCTGCTGTTTCGGAGCAAATCTGCTCATCTCTCCTCTGAAATCAAAGGACATCAAGAACTTGAGACAAACCTGCAGGGTAAAGGCTATTGTTTTGGACATCGTCATTTCTATCCATATCATCTTTCATCTAGAATTATTTTCAGACACGTCAAAAAGGTAAAAATAATAACGTGTTGAATGTTGAATCGCACATCAAATGGAATAGATATATTCCTCAAACAGTTCCGTATGAAAAATATCAGTTTCTAGGCCTGTTAGCGCCGAGAATTGTCAGATATTTTTTTCATACAGAAGTATTTAAGGCATACATCGTACTTAAAACACTGTCATTGAATTTCATTGTTGATTTACCTCAGGCAGTCCGATTTTGAAGGGTATCAGTACTGTAACCACTGGTGACGCTCTGATATAAAGAAGCTAGCTCACAAATATCGGACTGTCACACAAAGAAATGACATCATTTCTTTTATCATACCTCCTTGTAATCCGAGTGCATACGTCAAAGACCGATAACTCGAATTTGTTTACCATAAAGAAAATATTCATCGTCCAAATAGTCAGTAAATAAGTATTTTATTTACCGAAGGCAACTTTTTTCGTCGGCGCACGATTCAGTATATTTACTCTACATGTGAATTAAACAAAACTGAATTTTCACGACACCCCCAAGATCCGTGCACAGGGTACTGATACATACTTTGAAACGCCATAATAATTTAAATACTGCTTTGATGAATAATATGACATTTTATATGTATGAACTATTCTCACGCGCTTGAAAAATTTCATAATTTACTCAAAATATGCTGCGACGAATTTTAAATGAAAACACACACTGTGAATACAGATATAAACACGATGAATTCTTAAGCACTTGCTTAAATCTTAAATTTCTAATCGTGGTTAATCTTTTAGATGGATAAATCAAGTACAATATGGTATATGTTTACCAACACACTGAATTACATCTAAATGAAATTTTAGATAATGTAAGATTAATATTAGATATTTTAATAAGAAGTTTTCATTGGAAAATGTAATATAAAATCCATATTTACATCTATTGAGTATTTTCTCCTGTATTTAAAAAAACCCAAACAAATTGTGAATAACACTCGATTGAAACTGAAAGGACTGAAATCTACACGATCCAGTTCTAACCAGCTCATCGATCGCTGAAAACTGTAAGCAACTTCACGGATTGCACGAAATAATCATGATCGATGATCTCTTACCTACTGTGATGTGCATTAACAGTGATTTTGTAACTTTTAATTGCACTTTACGATAAATTCATAAATTTGTTAAAAGAAAGACGTGAATATACACGGTAAAATGGCTTTGTAAAGATTAATACGGGAAATGGAGGTACATGAAGCGATAATTACCTTTGAAATATATGTTCATCTATCATTTCTATAGTCTGTCCCAAGATATTTATGCAGCACATTTGGACGAATTTTAATAGAAATACACATACCTATGAAAGAAGTGCAATTGAAATAGTTGAAAGGGATAATTTCCAAGATAATTTCATTGACATATTATCATCTGTCACTCGGAAAAATTCACAGGAAGGAAAAAAAGATTCATTACGGAGATTTATAATGGGGAATGTATACATCTTTTCTCCATTCGGAATACACTCGGAAAACATCGCACATCTTTACAACGTTATCATCCGGGCTTGCTGCAATACAAAATTCTCGTAGACATCACATTTTTTAGCATTGTATTGAAACCTGATAAGCTAACAGGGGCGTTTCTACTGAGAAATCTTGGAAATTTTTCATACCTTTGAATGAACATCGTTTGAACCCTGAGATATTTATAAATATCATGCAATTTAAGCAAAATGTAAATCCATGATATCTTGGGACACAGTATATATAGTCTGTCCCGGGATAGAGTATAAGCCGGACTAATGATAAATATTTTGTTGAAATACTCATCATCATTTCGAAAATAATTTTAGTTTGTAAACATAGCATTTGTCTCTTCCAATGTGCATGTTGGTGGTTTAGTATGTCTGCACATATGTAAAATGTACACACCACAAAACGTCTATCGTATTACATACTTTATAAAATAAAAAACTACCGTTTCTCCGTGCATGTACATGATAGAAGTCTACTGGCATGAGCGTATGTGCAGTCCATTCTGACTGACCCTCAGTTGTGTCAATATCTTCAAAAAGTTTGTTTTAAAAGCCTCGTAAGGGTTTATGAACATTGATTTTCCGTTGAATATGCATTGACCTAAAGCGTATAGATATGGGGTCACACCACTTTAGATATATCCACAGCGACCATTTGCGTAAGGAGATACAATTTCAAAATAATTTATTGTGTAAATCACTTTTTCAACAAATTCAAAACCTATGCAATTATACCCTTTAAAAAACTGAATATATTTACACGGACAAATCATTACAGATTAGGAAGAAAGATAGTTGTATGTAATTGGACCGCGTCAACCAAAAACAAAATAAATTTAGATCAGGAAGTAATTTTGCTATTTAGATGTACCTGTATATATTATAAAGAATTATATTTTTCAATCATTGATCATTCGCGATTTTGAATCTCTTGATGTAAGATAATATTTGCTAAATTTGCCAACTTACATAAGACTATACAGATTGGTATTGCAGCAACTTTTTATGAAAAGAGAATTGTTCCTCAAAAACACGATTGCTGCACGTAAGTATTATGCAACATACCTGTATTGATTGAACCTAGTATCTATATGTGTATAAAATGATAGACATTTAATTTGGAAAAGGTCTTTACAATTTTTTAAATCTGCTTCAGGCAACACTCTTAACTTGTCGCAGGGCCGTAGTCTTTAATGTTTACAGGAATAATTCTGTATTTGCAAAGTTTTGGACCGATCCAGCTATCTTCTCGATATGAAACGGGGAAATACTGTATTTACCGTAAACCAATTGCGACGAAGAGAAATTTTGAGTAAATCGATGTATTTTGTGTTTTGGATACTGATTATTCTAGGTAAGACTTTGATTACAATGTAACAAAACAAAATTATCAATAGCCACTTTTCACATTTTATGTTTAATTAACTTTGTGAAAGAGAAACTTGTAGATGTTCTAAAATTCTTAAAAATTGAGAGAGAGAGAGAGAGAGAGAGAGAGAGAGAGAGAGAGAGAGAGAGAGAGAACAACAAAGACAGGACACATTAGATTATGATAAATAGGAATGATATAGATATTTTATAGGA
Organism: Magallana angulata; assembly: GCF_025612915.1. Taxonomy (NCBI): domain Eukaryota; kingdom Metazoa; phylum Mollusca; class Bivalvia; order Ostreida; family Ostreidae; genus Magallana; species Magallana angulata. The sequence goes on along the minus strand of NC_069115.1, from coordinate 19,417,554 downwards.
ATATTTGCTGAATATCAAATCATTGTGATATGAATAATTACAGATCAAGGGGACGGTACTACATTGTGTACACAGGCTTCTAAATCTTATTCCTTACCAGGTAAGACATTTGTGTGTAGTCCACTAATGCATTTTCAATAGGTGGTAATGTTAATCTAAGGGTCCATATAGCTCCGGCCCTAATTTTTGTTCAGCAACAAGGGACCTCTTGAATGAAAGCTCACCAAATTGTCTATTTCCTGTTAAAATTTCTTGGTGTGAAGTCAGATTCGTTTTCCGACAAAATGCGTCTGTATTGAAAAACTCTGAAAATGAAGTTAAAAGTATGGAACTTCACAGTTTTGGACTATCGTAACTTCTCGTGCCTTTCCGGAAGGCTGTTTTTCCGAGCCTGTCGGAAAGGCCCGAGAAGCTGCGATTGAGTTTTGGAAAGGGCGTACGTCAAACAAATTCGTCAAATCATTATAATTGATATTTGACACTTGCTTTTAAATTGCACTAATGTATAAGGTGTACTAATGTAAATTACACGAATTTTCCGTAATGCTATTATAATAGCTCTGTAGCTTATACAGGCACGTAGCATCAGTGGTGTGGGGGGGGGGGGGGGGGCTTGCCCCCCTCTTTTTCTCGCAGCAAGTAATTTTTTTAAATTCACATATAAAAAATTGAATTATCATGGAGTTTTCGCCCCCACTTTTTTGCATGTAAAAAATTGATATGAAACAAGTAGAAACTAGGATTGATATAGAAGTTATATACCACCGCAGCCCCCCCCCCCCCCCCGATTAGGATTTTGAAGATTTTGGGAAAGTACTAATTTCCTTCTTCTTTTTTTTTGCTTGTCAAGATTTTTTGGATGAGTCTGCCACCCCCACACTTTCATTAACGATGCTACGTGCCTGCTTATACTATATGATTATGTAAAGACATTCCTCACAACTAATCCTCTAGTTTCCTCCCTGTGCTACCAGACCTCAGCCTCAGCCAATCGAGTTGTGCTGGACGGATATCTCACTTACCAATCATTCACCACGGTCTGTAGTTGTACGCTGACCTCATCAAAAAGTACAACTGTCGGATTTAAGGCACTGAATAACTTACACCCTATTTACGCCGGCTGTGGGAGTAACATACTAATACACACAGGACGGACTTCCTTCAGCATCGGCTGTTTTATTACCGGGAGTGCCACAGTCTCCCCAACTCAGGCAGTTACGCTTAATTTTGAAAAACCTCTCGATGGCTATAACTCCAATTACTGCATGCTTATAGATTCAGGTAAGAAAATAAAGACACAACTAAATAAGATGAAATAGGATTTTTGAAGTTCCTAATGATGTCAATTACATATTACTGACAGAATAAAACATAAAGTTTATCATGTATATTATATTTTTAGATGTCAATGATGTCGTTCTCACTCTCAAATGTGACGGAGACCTTAACTTTCCTTCGTCAACTTTAATTCCTTTATCAACATTAGGCACAAGATCAACTACGACGACACTAACTTCTGAAACACCGACAACAACAGCTACGACAACAATAGCTCCGACAACAGTACCGAAAACGACAACAGCCAATCCACCACCACCAACAACAAAGACAACAACACTGTTAACAACGGCAACAACAAATGTTATATCACCAGTGACTACAACTTCTACAAAACGATCACCACTGTCAACAACAGCATCACAAATAATAACTACAAAACAATCTGAAACTACCATACTTGTACGGCCGTCGACTTCTTCAATATGTAAGCATGCAAATTTTATTTTTTAATGAGAAACCAAATAAATTGCAAAATATTACAATCTGGATGATGTTCCTTTAAAAAAACCGTTAATGTACTGACGAAAATTTTCTCTGTAGCTTCTGTAAAGAAATGTTTGCCATTGTTTTTTGTCGTAAACAATCATGGATTTGTAGGTGCTTAATAAAGTTACGATGTATTCTAATGCAATAATTAAGCACAGTGTTGAATTTGCAGGAAAATTTCACGTACAAAGGAAGTTATCAATTATGTATTATTAGAAATCTTGATCAAGATTTCAAGACAAATACTTGCGTGATATTTACCTATCTTTTATACAATCTCACATTCTTGTTTTTTGCGTACTACATGTATATGAACAGTTTTTTGAAAGTTCTTGCTACATGTAAAACTAGGTTTTAAGACAAAATCAGAGGTCATACAGATAAACTTAAACGACTGACCAAAATATATCCTGTCATTTTCAAAAAATATATATGAGGATCTCTGGTATTTACTATGTAGTGAGTCAGACGATTCCAGCAATAGGGACGGGGCTTGTTCTGATTTGCGTCATTGTCCTGGTTGTCTGCTTCCGTTACAGGTAACCGACCAATTGATTGATCTTGTTGTTTAAAGCCATATAACAACTGATCTTGCGACTTGCGCAACTAAAATGACCTTTTGCAATTGGTCTTCGTCCGTTGTCGGACGTCGCTCGTACGTCGAACGTCGTTACTATTTTTAGTTTGAAGCTAATATAGAATAATAAGAATTTAAATTGTGCAATCTTTTTACATAATCACCCCAGGGGCTTACCGGCGGGGACTAAAATGTAAAAAAAAATATTTCAAAATCTTCTTCTGTGCTCCAACACATGTGGGAAAAAAAACTAATTTCATGGTCTTGATGTCCACCCTCTACCAAAATAGTTTGCGCCCTAGGGCCAATATGGCTTAATAGTGAACAGAAATTTAACTTTGGAAATTCTTCTGAACTTCTCACATATGTTTCCTCTTTTTATACTGTGATTTTTTAGCTTATTGTTTACAACAGCCCTAAGAAAATTTGACTTCACATTCAGTACTCTGATAGGTGAAGAGAATAAAAAGATGCAACCTCAATCACAAAATTGCGCCAAAGCTATTATATCTCACAACATTCTTGGATACAAAGTTTCATTTAACTCTTGACAAATGACCATTAAAGGCATGTACATGTACATGTTTTGTTCTACCAAAAGTTTACAAGTTTTTGCCCTTGGTAGTATGATATAAATAATCCGACATTTTCTTATTTCCTTTTTATGAATCGACGTTTGCAAACATGAAATAATAAAAGCGGGGGTAACAATCAGAGGAGTCTCGAATAAGGGTTGAAACTCCAAAATGAAACTCGAGATTCCTACGGGCTATGGTATACAGGTGACCGTCAAGGCCTGTGGGCCTCTTGTTAAATAAAGAATTATTTCTTGCTGTTAAATCATTTTTAGATGAATGCGACTTATTCTAATGTTCATAATTATATAGTGTGATTTACGTCACAAAAAGTTTTATAAGTTATCAAAAAATTATGTCCAGTTTTATATCAAAATTATATTCTCAGGTGTTTAAAGTGATTTGTATGAAATATATCAATATCATAGTTATAGAAGAAATGTAATCTAAACTTAATCATTTGACTCGACCAACTGCTAGTCATACATGTATGTAACGATACATATCCTATTTTTTAAGGAGAAAATACAAAAAGGCATCTAACGACAGAACTGTAGTGTATGTCAATGAAACCGAAATCAACCTGCCATATTCTCCTGATAACAAGTATGAAGAAAGGTCGTCAGGGATTGTACGTGAATCATCAACACACATATATGATGTCATATTGTAATGATTTAAAAAGTGATATGTTAGTGTTATTCAGTGTACATGTATATGTAAGTCATCAATTGAACATATCAAGGTCAAAGTGACATGCTTTTTGTTTTTCATATTTATTTAGAGCCAAAATATACATTTACAACTTTGATATTTTAGAACTTACATCAGTTCGGCAAGATTTACGGTTTTGTTTTAAATTTAGAGAGATGAAAAACACTTTAAAACTCTTGTTCTGTTGTTTTCATATGGTTTTACACATGAGGTTATGTCCATTCAATTACAGTGCATAGCATAACTGATTTTCAGTTCAAAGGCAAATGAACCATAAATGTGATGTTCAGCAAATTATTACATGACTGTATACTTTCATGTTAAAAACTACAAATATGATTGGTTAAGACGAAGTTTATTACGCTCAGCGTTAGCAACACTCTTGACAACGGATGCCTGTTAGGAAGGGTACAGTTGAAATTGACACCCCCGAGAAAACCATTGCCAACCGACGCAAAGCCTCTCTCTTAATGAATGCAATATACATGTATGTTTTTCATACAATCAATATGTAACCTCTGTTCATAAAACGATAACTGCATGTTTTATGAAAATCTTTTTCTTCGGACAGGATTACTAAGTCCCAAACATAACAACTTTTGAATTACGCAGATTAGTTTTATACCAATATTGTTTTACTAATAGGTCTATTATTTTAACACTTTTATTGAACATGTACGTGTAATTATTAGTCATCCAAAGTTCCGGTGCTTTGGTTTTCTTAGTTATTCGATGTATAACGACCACATTTTGTATTTTTAATTATGATATCATTTGGAATGTGAATTCGTAAAACGCTCTTGGTTAATACATACATTATAACTTTCTCTTTATTAAAATTTATCGTGAAATATCTGTTGGATGGATAGATTTATTGCAATATTTCATTTGTATAAATAGACACTGAATTTCGTTAAATTAGAATGAATTTCTCATTGATAAATTCAATATAAAATATATATTTACATATAACAAGTATTTTCTATTCTACATGTATTTCCTGAAGAAAAAAAAACCCAACCACGATATCATTGTGAATAATTGCTCGATTGAAACTGACAAGGCTGTAATCTACAAGTACAAGATCCAGTTCTACATGTAGCTAGCTCATCGATCGCTAACAACTAAGCAACTTCACGGATTGCATGAAATAATCATGATGATGTCAGACTCAATTCCCATACAAAAGGACTTGGCTATATCTAACGTACTAATGTGCAATAACAATAATTTTGTAACTTTTAATTGCACTTTAAGATAAATTCATCAATAAATTGGTTTAAAGAAAGATGTAATTAAACACAGTAAAATGACTTTTTAATGATTAATGCGGGCTATGGAGGTAGCGATAACTACCTATAAAATTTCCTCTAATTTATCATCTTTAAGTCGGACAAATAATACAAATTCAATTAAAATACTCATTGTTATTTCAAAAGTACTGTAGTTTGTAAACAATTTGTGTCTACCAAAACTACCAAAATGCGTGTTGGTGGTTTAGCATGTCTGCATATATGTAAAATTACATATGTACACCATATTTAACGTGTCTTATATTAAACTTATAAAATAGAAAACTACCGTTTCTCCGTGCATGTCCATGTCCATGTACATGTAAGTAGTCTACTGACATGAACGTCTGTGCAATCCATTCTGTCTGACCCTAAGTTGTGTCAGCATCTTCGAAAAGTTTGTTGGTTTATGACCATTGATTTTCCGTTGAATATGCATTGATCTTAAGCGTATATAGGGCCACACCACTTAAGATCCACAGCGACCATTTGCGTAAGGGGATACATTTTCAAAATTGTGTGAATCACTTTTTCAAAAAATTCAAATCTGTGCAATTATACCTTTTGAAAAACCCAGAGAACCTGAGTATATTTACACGACAATTCAAAGAAAAGTGTATGTAATGGGACCGCATCAACCAAAGATAAAGTAAGTAAAGTAAGACCAGGAAGTAATTTTGCTATTTAAATGTACCTGTATATATTATAAATAGAAATAACCTAAATTTATCAATTATTCGTTGAGTAAACTTACAGAAGACTAGATACAGGGTGGCATTGCAGCATTTCTTTTATGAAAGAGAATTGTTCCTCAAAAACACGATTGCTGCACGTAAGTATTATGCAACATGTACTGAATGAGCCTATAGTATCTATGTGTATAAAAGGATAGACATTTAATTTGGAAAAGGTCATTACAATTTTTAAAACCTTTTCAGGTAACACTCTTAACTTGTCGCAGGGCCGTAGTCTTCAATGTTTACAGGAGTAATTCTGCCTTTGCAAAGTTTAAGACCGATCCAGCCATCTTATCGACATGAAACGGGGAAATACTGTTTTAACCGTAAACCAACGAAAAATAGAAATTTTAAATAAATCGCTTTTTTGGATACTGATAATTCTAGGTAAGAATATGATTAACAAAACTAAATTATATGTTGGAGGAGAAAAAACAAAGACAGGACGCATTGGATTATAATAATTAGGATTGATATAATTATATAGTTTAAAGGACTATTTGTTGAATATCAAAATTTTATAATATTCATGAATATTACAGATTATGGGGACGGTGCTACATTGTGTACACAGGCTTCATCACTCTATTCCTTACCAGGTAAGACATTTGGGTATATATAGCCCACTAATGTATTTTCCATACTAGTAGTAGTAATTGTTTTTACCTAGAAATATTATATCCAAAACGCACAAAGTATTAATTTCCTCAAATTTTCACTCGTTTGTTGGTTTATGCTAAATACATGATTTCCCCTTTCATACAGAGAAGGCTGTTTAATCGGTCGATGAAGTTTTCAAATGCAAAGTATTTATTAAGTCTGTGAAAATGAAAGATTATGACTCTGCCATAAGTAAACGTTCTTATCCATGACAAGAATTGAAAGGATCCATTTCATTAAGGTTTATCCTTTAAAGATTTATATAAACCCAATCAATGCATGTTGTATAGCTTGCATACATGTAACACTGTAAATGAGGACCATTTCTCCAGCCATAAAAAACTGCTTGCAATTAAATTCTCATTAGACATGTGTTAAGCATTATTTTTTCACATCCAGAAAACCAAAATAGCAAATGATCGAGGACTTAAAAATATCTTTCGTAATAACATGTACTGATTCGTTTAGATTGCATAATTACTTCCTTATCTATATTCATTTAGTCTTCTGTTGACTCGGTGAATATACCTAATTATATTGTACATAGTCAGCCCTTTTATTCTTCCTTACTTGTGTAATTATATTATCGTTCTTATGTGTTATTTTTTTTATATAATTGCGCAGATCTTGAATGAATTTGTTGATGAAATGATCCGTGCTATTTTAAAATTCCATTACGCAACTGGTCACTCCAATTATATCTACATGTATATGATTATACACATTACGTCAATAAATCTTCAACGTAAAATCGATGGTAATAAGCACGTAAAAGTTTAAATACTGTTGCTGGACATTTATTTCACAAATATACTTGTTAAATAATTCTAAATCATATATTACATTCATGCAAATAATTTTCACCTAGAGCATTCTTTAACAAAAGAGCCATGCGGTTTATTCAGGTACACGATGCATCCAATGTATTGCAATCTAATTAAAAAAAATAAGCCCCTATGTTCAAGTGAGCTATTCTAATCACATTTTGCCTGTCGACCGTCTGTCTGTCTGTCCGTCCGTTTGTTTGTAAACTTTTCATAGTTTCAACATCTTCTCCAGAACCACTTGATCAATTTCAACCAAACTTGGCACATCCTTAGTCTGAGGGAATTCAAAGTTGTAAAAATTAAGGACTACGCCTTTTTGCAAAAGGAGATAATTAGGAATTATTGAAAATTTTCGAGAAAGAACTATATATGATAAGAATTAAATTTGGCCCCCATAATTTGCCATTTTTTAAGTGTTTCGGGTACAATAAAATGTTCACTTATTTTTTAGAAGAGTTGATATAAAATATATTTTTCATCTATTTATTTGATTATTTGCACTCACTGGCAGAATATGACGTCAGAAGTGACGCTATTTCTATAATTTAATCAAAATCAGTCAAAAATTGACATTTTTCTTATCTATTTACGAATGGGAAATATAGAGCGCATTCTTGAACAAGGAAATTTTTTTTGTCACTTATTAGTCTTGGCTAGATATATCTCTGATTAGAATATTTTGTTTGTTCAAGCATGCACTCTATGTTTTCGGAAGGAAAAACTGCTCGAATACAAGCAGTTTTATGCTAAAAATGCAAAAATGGCGGGAAAAGGTTGTCTTTACGATGTCATATTTCTAAATTGTGGGCACTTGAACCAAAATGAATATTATGTAAACACATCACATACATATCTGTTCTAAGAAAACAAAGAATTATAGTAAAATGATGATGTTCATTTTAGGGGGCCATTTTAGGCCCATATCATATATAGTCCTTTCCAAAATATTTCTTCTCACAAACCATTAGGCTAGGAAAGTTGAAACTTATGTGGAAGCATCCTTAGCTTGCGAAAATTCAAGGTTGTGAAAATGATGACCCTCGGCGGTAGGGTGGGCCACAATGGAGGAGGGGGGTCAGATTTTCACATAAGAATATACAAAGTAAATCTTTAAAAATCTTCTTCTCAAGAACCGTTTGGTCTGGAAAGCTGAACCTTTGTGGATGCATCCTAGTGTAGATTCAAAGCTGTGAAAATAATGACCCTCGGGGGTAGGGTTAGGCAACCACTGGGGGTCGACTTTTTACATAGGAATATATGAAGTAAATCTTTAAAAATCTTCTTCTCAAGAACCATTCGGCAAAGAAAGTTGAAACTAATGTTGAAAAATCCTTAGCTTGCGTAAATTCAAGGTTGTGTAAATAATGACCCTCGGGGGTAGGGTAGGCCACAATAAAAAGGGGGGGGGGGCGGCAGATTTTTACATGAGATTATAAAGTCAGAGTAAATTTTTAAAAATCTTCTTCTCAAGAACCCTTTGGCCAGGAAAACTAAAACTTATATGGAAGCATCTTTAGGTAGTGTAAGTGTAAAGTTGTGAAAATCATGAACCCCAGGGGTAGGATGGGGCCGCAATGGGGGTTGCATCTTTACTTATGAATATAAAGAGTAAATCTTTAAAAATATTCTCAAAACCATTAGGCCAGGAAAGCTGAAACGTGCGTAGAAGCATCCTCAGGTAGTGTAGATTCAAAGTTGTTAAAATCATGACCCTTGGGAGTAAGGTTGGGCCACAATGGGGGGGGGGGAGACGAATTTTTACATAGGAGTATATAGAGTAAATCCTTCAAATTTTTTTCCTCAGAAACCATTATGCCAGGAAAGCTGACACTTGTATGGGAGCATCCTCAGGTAGTGAAAATTCAAAGTTGTGAAAATCATGATCCTCGGGGGTTCGGTGGGGCCACAATGGGGGGGGGACGACATTTTACATAGGAATAAATAGAAAAATACCTTTGAATCATTTTCTAAAAAAATGTGCCTAAAAAAGCTGTAACTTTAGTGAAAGCAACTTCAGATAGTGTAGATTCAAATTTGTTCAAATCCCAATCTTTAGAAGTAGTGTGAGGCCACATTGGGGATTCAGTTGTACAAAGGAAAACATTTTAATTATTAACAAAAACTGAAATTTTATTATATATGCTTTTACTTATATGCAAGCATTTTTATGTATTGCTGATTCTTAAAAATTGTTTGAACTTTGGCCTCTGGGCGATAATTGGGCCTCACAGTTCAGAGTTTGATGTAGGTTTATATCCTGTATATAAACAATTGTTAAGGGTCTTTTTGAGAACTGCAATGCTGCATGTGATATGACTATAACACCATACTGTTAGAAAAGGGACTTGATTATAAATATAAGAATATCCAGGGGGAAACATATTTTTTGTATAGGATCTACATGTATTATATAACATTGTCCAGATATTTTATATCATGACTCCATGAAGCTGATTTGGTCATGCCTACTGTTGCTCAGGTGAGCGATGTGGCCCGTGGGCCTCTTGTTTTATTTGTTATACTACGGTATAACAAATTTAATATAAAAACGTATGGGCTAATTTTTAGATTAATTGGACTGCTGTACAGTGTACATTAATTACGATTCGGAAATTGTGCATTCAAATATCTTCACACGGTTTCTATGTACATGGCCTTAATTCAAAAGTTATTTATTCAAGTTAACAGATGTAACAAACATTAATGAGTCAGATTTTGTAAATGGATCATTCCATAAAATGTTCTCGAATACCTAAAAAGCGGGACAAACTTGACCAAATGAATCTTTCATGCGAGTTAGCAAATAAATGAACATTTAAACGGTCATTTTAACAATGACTTTTAAACATTGAGTTCCATTTTGATCAATGAAGTAACCTGCGACTATTTGATTTATATATTTTGAATGTTTTTTTTCTAAAACGGAGGTCGTTTTAAAAGAAATTGTTAAAGCTATTTCTTGTGTTCGATACATTTTTATTGACTTCAGCCTATCACAGTTGTGTCCATTTGAGGCACCACACAAACTTCACTATATACTCACCCGGTGTGCTTTGCAATACTTTGTTAACTATGCAGTGATAGCTCCATGTATATATTTGCTTGATATTAGTTTATAACTAAGGAACATAACTAAACGTAAAGTTAATTCGTTCCTTTCTATTTCAGAAAAAAGGAAACAACGATATATTTACTTTTGGAATAACATAAAAACATTTCACATTGACAACAAATATCACACAGCAAACGATTCAAAACAATAACTTCCATTTTTAACTGGTTTGATCATTTTTTTTTTATTTTTTATTTTTTTTTTTTACATTTTTTCGTTTTTTTTTAATTTCACATAACAATTCCTTGTCACAGCAAGGAAGATATACATAAACCAGTAGATTTTTTCTTAAATGTATGGAAAAACATAAACTATCATTTATTTACGATGCTTGGATGAAATATTCTAAAAATTTAATAACAAGATTGTCAGATGTTAGTTAAATATACGTATATCATTGTTTCAAATGATAGTGATTATCCTTTAATGTGTATGCCTCTTACAGAAACTTCTTGATAAATAGCATGTTCGCTGCAATCTGTAAGCTTTGATGTATGAGTCCGAAACTAAAACAAAGTTTTGTGCGTCGTAAATGACAATTTTTAATGTGAAACACATGTAGAAGCACGACATGTAAACTTGAATATCACTTTAGAGCTGGAGTTCTGTAGCTAATAATACATGTCTATGTAATCACAGTATTCACAATTGATCCTATAGTTGCCTCATTGTGCTACCAGACTTCTGTCACATGGAATCGAGTCGTTCTGGACGGATTCCTCACGTACCAGTCATCCACCAACGTCTGTAGTTGTACGTTGAACTCATCAGAAAGTACCACTGTTCGTGTTGCGGCGCTGAATAACTTACAGCCTAATCACGCCGGCTGTGGGAGTGACATACGAGTACAGGCAGGAGGGACCTCCTTTATCATCAGCTGTTATGTTTCCGGGACTGTTCAAATTTCCTCCTCTCAACCAGCTACATTCAGTTTTGAAAAGCCTGCCTTTGGCTATCAATCTGATTATTGTGTACTTTTTAACACAGGTGAACAAAGATAAAACTAGATAACACCATAAATATCTAATGTCATTTCTGAATAACATCAAACTCGTATTATTAAACGTAATAAAATTATACCATGTTTACTATAATTGTAGATAATTCTAACCTTCTCACTCTTAACTGTAATGGAGACCTTAACTTTCCTACGTCAACTTCAAGCACGATAGCAACAACGACGACCCTACCATCTAAAACACCGACAACACCAGCTCAGACAACAATGCAGACAACAACAGCTCAAACAACAACACAAATAACAACACCAACAACAACAGCACAGAGAACAACATCGACAACAACAACACAAAGAACGACAAAAATAACGACAGAGAGACAAACAACAACACTGGCGCAGACAATAACAAATGTTCTATTTCCAGTGACTACAATTACTGCAGTATTTATACCCCTGACAACATCAGTTTTACAGTCTTCGACATCTTCAATGTGTAAGCATGCAATTTTCATTTATTTTACATCAGAAACTACTTAAGGTTCATTGCGCTATTAATATTAAAATGTATTGCAATAAAAAATAAAGTTCATTTAGGGAGCCTGTAAATTAAGGAAACTCAATATGTGCCTTCTGTAAAGCAGTGCTTGCTATTTTTCGTAGAGAATCAAGGATTTTAGGTGCTTAACACATTTTTACAACTAAAAGAAGTTAGTTTTCAGTTGGAAGTACTGTAACGATGTATTATCGAAAATCTTGTTAAAGACAAATACTTGCGTTTTTAGCTCACCTGAGCTGAAAGCTCAAGTGAGCTATTCTGATCACATTTTGTCCGTCGTCCGTCCGTCCGTCTGTCCATCTGTAAACTTTTCAAATTTTGAACTTCTTCTCTAAAACCATTGGGCCAATTTCAACCAAATTTAGCACAAAGCATTCCAATAGAATGGTGATTATAAATTGCAGAAATGAAAGACCAATCTTAATTCAAAGCGGAGAAAACCTCGAAAGTGTAGAAAAAGGAGGTTACATTTTAAAAAATCTTCTTCTCAAGAACTACTGAGTCAAATTCAACGTAATTTTGCATTAATAATCCTTTTGGAAAGGAAAATATAAATTGCAAAAATTATCGGCGAATTCTGTTTTAAATTTGAGTAATTTACGAAAATAAAAATAGAGATAATCTCGGTCAATCAGTTTATAACTTCGGGTTTGGTATTCCATATCGAAAACAAAAGTTCTTTGTCAATCGCAACTTCTCGGGCCTTTCCGGCAGGCTCGGAAAAACACCTCGAATTTATTAACATTACTGGATGTTAGAATTTTATACAAAATGGAGTCGCTTCCCATTAAAATATGTATCGGCTAGAAAGCCTTATAAGTCGCTTCTGTGTTATATTTTAGGATAAATCATTTACTTTAATGAAGTCTAGCTTACATTTCAACAGATCGTAAAATGTGTTGTATTTATATCAAGTTTTATAAAAAGGG
>NC_069115.1:18334787-18499787 GCF_025612915.1 Magallana angulata | reverse complement strand
TTTTGTACAATTATGTTCAGCCATCTCTGAGAAACAAGTTCAGAGCGGGAAAGAAGAAAAAGAAGATGAAGAATATATACATGTATTAAGAACCGTACAAAAACAATAAGTCTCCAAACTTCATTCAGGAGACTTAATAATTAATAAAGATTAAATAGAGATAGGATCATCAAACATCAATAATTTAAAGATAATTGACAATTTCTGATTCTAAGGGGGTCAGGATGACCCCTTAGGGTCATGACTTACATGCCATAATGATCTGATGCGCCTGCATGACCTAAGGAGGAATAATATCTTTGGATTAAGGTGGGGATCTCAATGGTTTTTATGATATTTGATAATTTCAGGAAGAGCACTTGGGATCATGACCTACATACCATCTTAAATGCCTTGAACAAAGAAACAATAATATAATATGTACATGATATATGATTCAATTTAAGAACCCAGATATAGATCAATCATCTGTTTTGTAATACTTCCTATGTATATACCTACATGTACATGTATTAGTTTGTGTTTTGTTCTATACTATTCATGTTCATGACTGTAGTATGGCTTAGTCTTATTTTAAATTACATTAAAAAATTGTCAAATATATGACTTGGAACCCCCACTCCCAAACAAACTCAAATATAAACTGTTCTCTCTCCCCCCCCCCCCCCCCCCCCTTCCTTGTCGAATAATCTATTAAAATCAAAATATAATTTGGGTGTCTAAAAACTTTTATAAACTGGTAAAAAATGTTATTCTTAAAAAAAATTACATTACACCTTGCATAATTGACAAATGATCTATTGAGATACGATCAGAGGTCATATTTCTACCTTGGGATCAATAAGTAGTATTCATTGACAAGTTAAAATTAATTAATAACAATAAATGATTCAAATTATAAATGTTTATACTCCACATTCATCCCCCCCCCCCCCAATCTAACCTGCTTATAAAGATTCAGTCTTCTTAATACATTCTTACATGTGTGCAGTAGCAAATTTTAAATCATTTCTTGATTGCTTTTTCTCTCGTGATTCACATTAACATTTTGGAAATTGCTTAAGTTATATGCATCACTGCCATGTATGTGTATTCACCTATTTGGGGCAATTGTAAAGTCTCCTAAACAAAGCAGTGACATCATTAGGCTAGGAATTACCCACATGGATCAATTAAACACTACTGTATAACATATGAATAAGATAAAATACATTATTATTTCTAGTTCTAAAATGTCAGGGTGTCTCCAAGGGGGCATAATCTTACAATACAATTTTACGCGCAATGACACAAAGAGCAAAAATAAATTAAACGGTTTAGGGATGAGGATCTCAGATCTCAGAAGTTAACAAAATATACAGTGTATCATATCATTACCTATTTCATTAAGGGGGGGGGGGGGGGGGGTTAAAGACAACACCTGGGGGTCATTAATGTACTTTACACCAGTTGATGCATCATAATGACTTTAGAAGATATTTTGTATTTTCCTGTTTCGTGGGGTCAGAACAGTCCCATAAGGTCATGACCTACATTGTATTTGATGCATTATAATACATTGAGAAAGAAATACTCCTTCCTTCCTATTATTACTCATATAAAAAATATAAGTGTCTACACTTACTTACATATGAAATACACAAATTTAATAAGAAATTGTTTATACAGGGTCAATATGGGGTCAACTCAACAGTGCATGCAGTCTGACAAATGAAAAAAATAACTTTTGCAACTAAAATGACAGAAACTTTACAAATGCGATAGGATAGGTAACGATGATAAGCTTATTTAAATATTAAAAGATGATGATACAGTATGCTGTCAAAGGGAGATTACATTTAGAAAGTGAAAGTAGAACTTATATACAAGTGTATGTATGCTGGCAGGAATCCCATGCTGGCATCTTATTATATTGTGCTACTGCTACTACATGTATTATGCTTACCTAAATTGGTCAACATCATAATGATAATCCAATTAAAACACAATAATGAATTCCTTTAGCTGATCTTAACTACCGTAATCCTTTTCTGCATACGGAAAACACAGACATGTATGTATGGGTGTTGCTAAAACGCGGAACGGAAAACGGAACGGAATGGAAAATATCATCACGTTTATCCCTTAAAAAGGGTATAGACTGGCCAGAAACGATTTACTTTGTATCTTTTATTTATATCTAATGAATGATTATCAACATGTTGCTATCTTATTAATATTCATATGAATGTCTATCAATTATAGCATTGTATTCATTCGGCTTTAGTTGAGTACGAAACGGAAAAATCAAATGTATACGAATTGTGAAACATTAACATGATTAAACGAGCAAATTAGCTATAACTTTTTACTTATTTCTCTTATATGGTATTGCTGGCATATTAGCGTAACGTACGCAGTTAGTGAAAGCGTTTTATGCGTGTTTTGAGTATTTTTATATTATTTTCAAATATGATGTACATGTATATACTTACATCAAAATTGAATTTTCGGTGTTCTAGACGATCTTTTATCATACAGACGATACAGTATCATTGAGATGGAAGAAAAAAACTGTAGGACTGACGACATTAAAAAATTAAAATACAGTAAACATTAAAATACCCGGTAATTTGTGAAACTAGTAATTTGTGAAACTAGTATTTTTAGCAATGCAATTTTGTTTACGTTTGCATTACAAAGCATGCAGTTGTTTATTCCAGCAGCTATATACATATGATCCGAATAGAGAGCTCTAGACGTTGCCTGGTTTGATTTTCCGATTATATATGTGGACTATAGTCTGTCGATCCCAAAATATTCATGCAGCACATTTGGACGATTTATAATGGAAAATGTTGACATCTTTTCTCCATTTGGAAGTCACTCAGAAGACCTTGCACAATTTTTCAACACCATCATCCGGGTCTGTTAAAATGCAAAACCCCGTAGACTTCTTTATTTTTAGCCGTGTATTTATACCAGCTGATAAGCTAGAGAGGACGTTTTAAAGAAAGAATAATGAGAATGTTTAATGCTTCTAAAAGAGAATCGCTTGAACCCTGAGGTATATATAAATATACAGCAAAAAGTGAATCGAGGATATTTTGGGACAGAATATAGTGGTCAATGCATGTACTGTTAATTTTGAGGAAATAAATATTCTTGAATAAATAATCTAATATTGCTAATCTTTCAAAAAAAATTAAAAAGGTACATAAAGTATATCGTTTTAGCATACTTAACAAATCTATGAGGTAAATAACATTAGATAAGATTTTCCGTTTTCCTTCCGTTCCGTTTTCCGTTCCGCGTTTTAGCAACACCCATGTATGTATACACGTGAACCCATCTAATCGAAGAGCTGGGTAAAACTAGTACCCGCTAATGAGACATGCAAACCTGTGTTGTGTACGTAACTAAAAATCAGACAAAGATCAGTCATTTGTAACATGCATGTATTTTTATGACCTATTCTTCAAATCCACTTGCACTATTTTATTAGGTAAATAACAGCTTTAAGGTGGTGCAGGACACCTGCATATTGTGATGTACATGTATACTTCCTATTGAGATAAACAATAAAGTATGTTGACTATTGATTAAATATTTACCCCCCCAAATAATGTTACCTAACATTGAAGCGCAATGGGTTAGAGCGTTTACATGTCTGTAAGAGCATTGGGGTCCAAGGTGTATTTTTGGTAATTTACGAATGTTCATGGGGAGGGGGGGTCTGGACCCCTCACTCCCACCCCTTCTCTAAATCTGTGCACACGATGGTGTTCATGTAGGCACACAGAAGCAAATCTAAAACCGGCAACCGCCACGGGGAGGGGGCATAATTTAATTTTTAATTTTGTTTGTAATGATTATATAGACCATTATACTTCCTATGACATAAAATGTTAAGATTATTGATTAACTGAAAATTCACTGCAAACAGTTCTACCCCAAATTGCACATAAAGTGCTGCTAATGTCACGATGTGTATTATCATATGGGCAGGGATCTCATCCTTCAGTTATGAAAATTATAATTTTTAAATGTATTACCGGACCTTCATTTTTAATTAAACTGGTATGAAATAGTGTTATTTAGGGGCAAACACATGGTGCGGGTATTACTGTCTAATGACAGCATCTAGTTTAATTTTGTTGTTGGTTTCATCAAATATTCAAATATTGAAATAGACAAAAAGTTATCAAGTGAATTTTCTCAATTAATTTATGTACACACGAAAAGTGTATTCGGAGGTATTTGGTTTAAGTATACCAAATATTTCCAATACAAATGGCCAGAACATTCAAAGTAATAAAATGTGTGTTGTGGCTTAATTTTTTTCCAGATTTTTTTTTATCGTGTTGGGTTTAAACTTATACATCTTTCTTTAGAATCGGATTCCGTTAACTACCAGTGCAACAAATACTGCGTGACTAGAAAACATTGTGGCGGAGGAGACTGTGGGTGGTTATGGGGGAGTGGCCACTGTCACTTTTATGGGTGTAGGAAAAAACAGGCCGTCAGGGGCTCGAGTTCTGACTTGGGGTATATGTATATGATTCGCGGATCCAGAAAAAAATTCCGGGGGTGGGGGTGGGAGTGGGAGTCTGTACCGGATAAACCACCGCCCCCCCCCCCTTCTCTTCTCGATCCGAGCATGTATATTATGTCTGGTGCAGTTAATTTTACCTTTTTTAACACAATATTACATGTATATAAGCAATAAACAGCAAAATGTTCATTATGTTGGTCCAGTGATTAAAATATGTGACGCATGAATGTAATTCTCAGAAGATATTAACATAAACGTGTTTTTATGTTTATAATTATCATGCAACTGTTAAACCATATGCACGTGCGGTGATCATTTTAAGGGCAAAATTATAACCACTTGACCTGATAAAAAGATCTTCTATGGGTCCATATAAGAAAACATATATATTTGCGAATGTAAATACATGTATATTGTTTTTCCCCCCTTTTCATTGTGGTTTTCTTCTTCTGAGATACTTTTTTTTCAATAATTATGACCACATATTACTAATTGTTTGATTAATTCTTTTGCATATTTTAATCCGTGTCAAGATATCATTTGTTATTAGTAGATTTCTTAAGTTTGATAATTGTTGAATATTCAGTTAACACGATTTAAATACTCCAAAACCAATAATGCCTGTTTTTTTTTGTTGTTGCAGAAGTTAAGCACAGCTCCTCTCTAAGGAAAAACAGTTTTGTTAATGGCGATGAATGTCGCAAAAATTAAAATCAATAAAATTGGACTCTGTAACTAGATATTTGAATGAAATGAACAAATAATTTAAGTGTAAAAAAGCTTTAAAAATGGCAATGCAACAAAACAAAATAAGAATCTAATATATTTTTATAAGATGAAAATGATCAAATATTTTTGAGGAAGAGTTCAAGACATCATTTTTGTTGAGAAAGAATATCACAAGATCAAAAGTAAACAAAAAGAAAAAAGAAAAGGATAAAGATGTGTAAATGCTTTATTACTTTATATCAAGCACAATAAATAAACAATGCAATAAAGCAATATCGTAATAGTTTATTTGACTTTAAGTTTCTTTGGTACTTTATGTTTGGGTGCTTTCACGGATGACTTCACATACGATCTAATGAACAGGAACAAAAACAAGGCACCGGTCACCGTTGGAGGAACAGCGGATGTTGTATCTCCAAGGGAAACATGGGTAAAAACTGCTCCGATTGAAATGAAGGTGAGAATTGCCGTGGCCACAGTTTTTAGTTCATCGGATATGAGGATGGCGATACTACACGCCACTTCGTACACGCCGACAAATATCCGGTAATTATCCGACGAGGGGGTGTATCCCACCCAGGTCAAAGGGCAAACTTTGGAGAAATCCTGGAACTCTCGTGACTACAAAACAAATTGTAAATTTCATATTTATTAAGAAATGAATTTAATGGCTACCCAATTTATACGAGTACAATAATTTTTTTTTTGTATAAACTTGGTTGGGACAGTTTATGCTTTTTAAACCAAGAATCAGCCAACCAAGCAATGTGTCACTACATTTACCATGATAATTATTATATTAATAGTATATAATCATTATGATAATTTTTAGCCAAACCATTTACAAAAATTACATTGTTCTTATTTGCTACTTGTCAGTGTTATTATTCATAAATGAGAAAGTTTTTTTTTAAAATGAGAAGTCTTACGATCTCTCCAAAAAGTTCTATGTTGAATGGGATGACTTTTATTGAACCGTCCACAATGAACAGACAGGGGAGAATCCAGGTCAAAGCTATGTCCAGATTGCTTAAAAAACCCATACTGTCAAAATAAAAACAACATTATAAATTGTTCTCATTGTTTGTATGTGAGAAATAATTTGAAATTATGAAGTTGAGTATTTTCAGCTCTGTTTTATTATTTTTTAATCAAAATTTAAATAATACATAAAAATAATTGTTTTCCTAAACTGGCAAAGAAAATAATATTGTTCAAATCGTATAGAACATACTGACATGTCGGGGATATGCTTATTATTGCGATCAAAGAGGGGAATAACTCAGGGCATGATTTCACTTTTCCCATAATTTCCTCTCTTGCGCTAACAATTTATAAACTCAATTTCTGCACTTTGTATGTAATGTCAGAAAAACGCGTGAAAACGTCATTTTTCAAGGGGTGAAGCCTAGCTCCTCACTTATCCTCACAGTAATTTTTTTTTTTAAATTTATGAATAAAAATAAAATAAAAAGTGAACCCCTCCCCTCCACTTTTTGGGACCATGTAAAAAATTGGAATCGAAAGGAAGGAAAAATACATGTAAAAGTAAAATTTTGATGTTATATGAAGTAATAGGTACGCGATGCTGTGCCCCCTCCCCCTCCCCCTCCCCCATTAGGATTTTCATGATTTTTAGAATTCCCCTTTTTGTTTGCTTGTCAAGATTTTTTGGATGAATTTGCCCTCCCCCTCTTTACATTAAAAACGGTGCTACGTGTCTGCCTATAGACTTTAAATATATATGTTGCAATTAGAAAATCACGATCAGCTATATCCATATATTTTATCACACATAAGCTTGTGCCGTTTAAAAATACTATTTTCTTTAAACACATTTCTTGTTAATAAAAAAAATATATACATATTTTAGAGAGTAAATATTCTAAACAAACATGTATCTTACCTTGTGTGAATTATTCCCGGTCAAATTCTGTTTTGCCGGTGTTGTGGCGTGCTTCTAATAACACGTATAGGTGCGACGTAATGCCCTACCCCCGGGGTATAGCGGATTGACTTCCCGGTCAGTGAAAAACACGGAAGTCTGTCCCTGAACACTGAAAATGGCTGACCACGGGTTATTCTGCTGTTCTGTTCAATTCTGCATTGTTTTTGAGGTAAAGAGGAAAATAAACGAAATACTGACCAATATTTTTTTTTATTAAAACCCCATTTATCTCTTCTTTTTTTTTTTTAAAAGAAACATTACATGTACTCGGATTTTGAAGAAAAGACCATAACCATCTAACCATTATGAAGAATTTGCCATGCACGTATCTCTATCAACTACATTTATTTATCAAGTGTATAGCGAAGGGCAATGGCTACAAATAACCTTTTTTTTTTTTTTTTTTTATAGAAAACGGTCCATATGTACATGCATATTAATTAGTACGTTTAAAGGTAGATAATATGGGGGACATTGTAAATTTGTATATTTAGACAGTGAACGAAACTGCCATTTTTTTTTTAAAAACAGTTTCATAAATTGGATATCTGTTTAATTTGAATTGAAAATTCGCAAAAATATAAATCAATCCATGCATTGTTTTTAAAAGCATGTTTCGATTTTATGTTCGTGCGGCGATGGGAGTGTTGATGTTAATGTACTTATGAATGATCTTTTAACTATTTGTGAAGACTGGTTTTTCAAGGTAAATGTTAAATTATGTTATAAAAACGATGACACAAAACCAACATAGAACAAAACAGAGATGTAAAAAAAAAAGTTTGTATTCGACATATTTATCTTTAAATTAGACATCGGAACCCCCCCCCCCCCCCTCCCCCCTTTCCAAGGAAAAATTATCTGGATCTACGCATGGTATTTTTACAACATTTTTTCCGATAACCTTAATTCAATTTGTTTTAAAAGTTAGTGTTTGAACATAAAAGTTGAGGTAAAAAAAAAGAAGTAGGAAATAAGCCTCCTCTCTAACTCTTATCTTTTTAAAATTACCTTAAACAAGGATGAAATACAAAGATAGAAAAACAAACAGCCTTGACTTCTGTGTAAACTCTAAGGTCGGATGGCTTTTAAAATGTGAATATGTGCAGCGTAAAGGAACGCGATTGTCGATTAAAATTTCTCTCTTATAACTCTGATCTTTAAAATTTCTTTTTTTTTACCGGAATTTGTGTGAACACACAAGGTTGACAGGAAATCAAAATTATACTTGACATTGCAGCTAAGTAAGGTGTGTTTATAAAGGGAAATTCTTTCTAATGAAAACTTTGAATATAAAACGGGTTTTGTTCTGTGTGAACTGGGTTTTGCTCTGAGTCACTTGAAATCGCGATATGGTTTGCTTGTGAAAAGAAGGGGGGGGGGGTGTATAGGACATTTATTTTATCTGTGGCTGCATGTGCTGTATAACAAAAATTCACTTCGTTTGACGTAAAACCCCCAGACTGAATTAGTTACAGCTTAATTCGTTCACTTTAAAGTCGAAAAGGGAAATTAAAAATTAAAAATTTTATCAATGTTTAAAGTTGAAGGCACACCATGTTTTGCTTGAAAGTGATTTTTTTCCATCAAAGTTGACCGTAACCCTGTTATGTGCGTGCAAGAGCTCTTATCCCCAAGACAACTTATAATTACATAATATGCAACCTTTAAAAAAAATCATCTAAAGAGGCCATCTCTTGTAGCTTATTTACAAGAATATTTTTATAATACATTTGTACTCTTTACTATTCTCCCAAACATGAATGAATGGAATGTCTGGAGCGAGTTGTCTAATAATTCTGTAGTGTTTATTATCCAGTCATTTTTCACATTTGCGTACATAATGCCGGTATAGAAGATTACATTTAATCATGAATATTGTGTCCACACAATCTTAACCACCCAAGAAATGCGTTACACTTCGTGGCTCAAAAATGACTCACCTATTGACCTCGATTTCGAATAACATGCACACGTATGTTTATAAAGCAACGGACACTTGTCCTATGTGGGTCACCTCCTCCTCCTCTGTATATGTTGAACAATATAAATATTTTACATGCCGTAGACCACACAGAATAGTTTCGAAAAATAAACTTTAAAGTAAAATTACTGTAATGGCTTAAAAATAGTTGTTGAGATTCTTTAGTATTAGCATCAAGTCTGAGTAGACAATAGTCAAGGAACACAAATTATAATGGGTTTCATCTGCCAATCAATCAATCAATCAATCAATCAATCAATCGATCAATCAATTAAACTATCTTCTTCTTTTTAAAAGAATAAAATTAATTTATATAGTAGGGGCTATATCTCTCTTTTTTGTTGAGTACGGCAATGCACCTTAAGTGGACTTTTTTGTTATTTAACTATTCATTAAAATCATTAATTGTCGGGAAATTCTAGGTGTCTGGTCATTTGCAAGAAATTCTAGGTTAATGAGAAGATAAGGATGTGAAGTTGGGCAGTGACATCCGGGTATGCAGATAACGCGATCAGGGACAAAATAGGACTCTGACTCACGCTGATTATCAGTTTAAAGGGAATAACTCTCTCCTTACGTTTTTCAATGTTTAACACATAAAAAGACTGGACTTGGCATTAAGTCTGATCTAAGTTGGGCATTGCAGACACCTATATTTTAATCAATGAAAAAATAATAAGCACCAAACTGAACATTAAAAAGTGGCCATCTCTGTACGTTGCGTTATGTTTTATTTATAAGATTGTTAAGTACGTCTCAAACACCATTAGAATGCAGGAAAAATGTTACACCAATTAAAAGAGAGATAGTTTGAATCTAAACTCTGTGATTTCCTCATGAGTACCCATATAAACTTAAATTTGTTCATTAAATTGTTGCTACGAAGCGATTTTGTTTACAAGAGAAAGTCTGCTTTTCAAATTATTTCCTTGTAGGCGAATATATGTATATCCAGGATAAACATGTAGGTGTGTAAACATGAACTGAGGTACATGTAACCGTCGAGTTGTAAATTAAGCTGTTGCTCCGAAACGATCATCTCTAATAATCAAAAGTAAGAATACAAATGGCGAAGAAAAGTCTCTAATTCACTAAAAGGAAGCAACATGTTGTTGCATGAAGATTGCTTAAACATTTCTCTAAAGTCTCGTGTGATAAGTTAGCAAATCGTAATCACCAGGCACGTAGCATCGGGGGGGGGGGGGCACTTTTTCTCGCAGCAACTAATTTTTTAAAATTTACATATAAAAAATTGAATTATCATGGAGTTGCCCCCTTCCCCCCCCCCCCCCTATTTTAGGAGCATGTAAAAAATTGATATGAAAATAAGGAAATTAGGATTGAAATTGAAGTTATATAGTACACCAGCACCCCCCCCCCCCTCCACGTATTAGGATTTTGAAGATTTAGGAAAATTCCTAATTGTCTTTTTTTTTTTTGCTTGTCAAGATTATTCGGATGGGTCTGCCCCCCCCCCCCCCACTTTCAAAAACGATGCTACGTGCCTGATCACATGTTTAATATAACAAAACCATTTGCAATGCTAAACATACTTTAATTCCTAGATAGCTGCAGTAGTGTTTGCTCTAAACTTCCATTGCATTTGACCATGTAAGTTGTGCCATTCATCAATCTGTCAATTAAAGGTCGAAAATCTTCCAATTCCATACACTGGTGTACCATGAAGTTTACATCCTCTGCAATTCCAAATTATAAGCGAGATAATTTTTTGGCGCACACTTTTTTGAAATAAAATTGCCACGCAAATTGAAATTATGACCTACATGTAGGTCACTCATTAACTGTACACCTATGTTAATCAAGTACTGAAGTACTGAAAGCCGGGCTCTTTTGGTGTGTCTTTATGCATACTGTGTAGTAAAGACTGAAATCTCTCTCTCTCTCTCTCTCTCTCTCTCTCTCTCTCTCTCATGCTTTTAATGTCGGCAAAGCGTCAGAGAGCGACCAAATTTTGTAAGCGGCTATAAACAAAAATATGTCTGTCTAGTAGAAAAAGGTTTAACAGTTGCTGTCTTGAATTTTGCAACAAGAGTTATATACTATATATATATTGAATCCCCATTTCTTCAACGCGAAGCAAAGTAGTTCATGGAATTTCATGGGCATTGGATGTGTCCAATAATCTTGTTTTTAATTAAAACACGTTATTAATGAGAAAACTAAATAAGATAGACAATTCTCTCGAAATTAAAAAACGAAACAAAATTTTTGGTCAAAACGTGGCTCTTTGTGTAACTATTTTGTAAAGCGGAAGCTTTTATTTTGACGCTGTTTGGTTTTTTGTTTACTTTTGAAAATCAGATTTACCTTAATTTTTTTGGAAATGATATTTTAGGCTATAAACTGTATTTTTAAGAAAAATTCCATATACATTTTTTTAACTTTAAAGGTGAGTATTTCCCTATATCTTTCATTTATTAGAGCTCTTCTTCTGAAAAGAATAAATACAGTCGAAAAATGCCCCAATTATTTAACATTCAAGCCCTCTTAAAGCGCGATCCAAAAGGTGGGGGTTGAATTGACTAGTCGTATTCCGAACTTTTTTAATACTACTGCCCTATAAACACAACTATTATATTCTTTCTACTGATCCCCGGGAATATGCAATACATGGCGATTATTATTATTAATTATCAAAATATTACGTTCCACAAAAAAAATATTTAATGCAGACTGTTTACAAACACGGTGTTTTTCGTAGGCGATATTTTGTCTTATTTCGTAACCTGAAAAAAAAAATGACGAACCAATTAAAAGGATTCAATGTGACCTATTTAATATCACCGTACAGGGGCGCGGTGCTCCCCTTAACTGCTCTAAATCACACAGTATTAAAGAATAGACATAGTGTAACTAGACTCCACGGTATGAAAGGAATGACTATATGGACCAAATAATGGACGAGTTATAAAATGTCTTCTTCAGTCTCACACATGACATGCATACTTCACAAATACCCGATTTGTAGATATATATTTACTACATGTACCAAGGCCCCTACGCTTTAAACATAAATATTTATAAGTAATATTAGTGATCTGGCTGGGACTATCAAGAACATAACATATTGTCAATCAATTTGACAATAAAGAAAAACAGAATAAAGGGGGGGGGGGGGTCTTAACAATTGTGGGATCATCCGACATTGGATGTAAGATCAAATAAAGTACGAAATGTGACCTCCCGTGCACACAACTAAAGTGTATAATAGTTGGAGTTGTTTCGATTGTCCTTCTACCGCATCGATATTCTTATTTTTTTATTTATGCTAAGTCTTCATATGACATCACATCCAGTTTGGAGGAACAGGTGTCATTCAACGCGTAATATACGTCATTATTAAGATAAACATTTATTTATTATAGCACTCATTGCATTCATATTTGGAAAACCCACAAAACCGGGTCATCCTGCCTGTGGTTTCTCATACCTTGTCATTTAATTAAACTTGTATTAAACCAACCCCAAAGTTTAAAAACTCTCTAGACTGATAATTACATTCCTAAAATCGGAATTTACGGGATAGTTTCCTGGAATTTGCGCGCGTTTCATGAAACAGTTTATTAAAAAAAATTTATCAGAGATGTCGGCCCACGCATTGTCTTGTCGGGGTAACCCACAATAGCATCACGTGACCTCGGCAAAAGCATATTAACATTGTACTATCGGTAGACTCGCCTCAGGTATATTTTTTAATACAAACCAAACCAATAAAAACAGACCCAATTCTGTTTTGTCGTTCTTTACTTACAGCAAACGGTACTGACAGACGTTTTTAAAAATTTGCACGGTAAATTAGAAGTCCAATTCAAATAACGACAGATATACCGCCGTGCGATCAAAGATAAAGGTAAAAAGGAAAAGAAGTGATACCTGGAACAGACGATATTCACCTGTCCCGAGAACCAGGTAACCTTTGATTTTCTTTTTTAAAATGCTGGTATTTGCATTTTCGGATTCATGTACGTGTACATATGCATAGAAGAGGTATTTTTTTTATTGCTTAATTGTGCTTTTGACAGCAAAATGCAATTATATTTTTTTCTAAAACTTCAGTATTTCAAATAAAGCGAGTAGTAGACGAGTGCATTTAAAGATTTGTCAATATTAAACTTTATCCACGTTTTGTCTAACAAATTCAGCTCAAATGGGTATTTTCAAGTTTTCGATAGAAAAGTGTGTATGTGTGTGTGTTTGTGTGAACATATATATATATATATATATATATATATATATATATATATATATATATATATATATATATATATATATATATATATATATGTGTGTGTGTGTGTGTTTCGAGGTTTAGGTTTAAGACAAGGAAAGATAGCATTACCTCCAAAAATTGTGCATTTAAAAAATAAACCTGCATTTGCTACTGTGCATGTATGAGCATGCTGCTCTCAACTTAAACTTTATCAAAGAAGTGATCAAATAATTAAAGCGTTTAGAAATTTGAAGGTTTTTCTCTTTTTAACCCAGTAATTTTTGGTAATCTTGGGATACATTATGTGAAATGAAAAGCACTATTATATCTAACAATTAATCGAGAGAACGTACATGGTTGAAAGGAAACTATTTATCTCATTTTAACACAAGACGACTTGTGATGCCATTGGCACTTCAATGTCGGTCTATTATATAAAAAGAAATTATTCAACTCATTGTAATTTTCCAGTTCACCATAATTTCACTGAAACATTTTTTGAGTAAATATAAAACATAGCATGAGATGGTACTTCAATGGCGCTAAAGTTGTGCTCAAATTAGGCACCACCTGCCCTACAAGTGGGATTTGCAATGGCGATACAAGATACATGTTTACGAATTTCAGAAAGAAAATCGCCATGAAAGCACAATTCACAGAAAAAAAAATAATTTACGAGCTAACACACCTTGTTTAAAAAGTTTGCTTGCATACGCTTACACAGTACAATGCGCAGCCTGTATTACGTAATACCGTGTTGCAGCTGCATGTTTGTCTCCATTTACACGCATCCGGTTTTCCTTTGATCTGTTCAGGTGACAGTTGTTTGAAATGATTTCAGTATAAAATATCACTCCAGTGTTACCCAAAAGCGTTATTGCCACTTTCGTGGAATAACTGTGAATTTCTTACAATGTCTTTGAAAGATCTTTTTCTGTGTGGATTCTCTTACTTCCAGGAAAGGAACGAATTTGATAGCTGCTAAATTTAAGCATGTCGAGTAAAAACTGGGTACCGATAGTTTACGCTTAACCAAAAATACAAAAGACGTGCACGCTTCTATCAAGTACATGTATGCTAGCAAATAAATATAGTACAAAAATTAATGCATAATGATTATGAAATGTTGTGTTTCAATTTGGCGTAAAATAGCAACTTAGCTGCAGGACTGTAGCACCTCGGGAAATGCGGGTCATTCAATTTTCCCTTGGATTTCAGTTCTGCACCAAGCAATAATTGTAATACCTGTATTCACTGTACATCTCAAAAACCATTGATTTATACTTTCAGCATAAGATCATACTAGAATAGTCGAAAACTTGGATGTCTAGCTGTAGTCCTGTTACTTTTAATTATTGTTTATGGTTTGCATGTATTAAGCACATAGCATCGTTTTTAAAAGTTAGGAGGGGCGGTCTCAATCCAAAAAATCATGACAAGCAGAAAAAAAGCCCTTTTCAAATTCATGTCAATCCTATGGCCTGGGGGATGCGCATATAACTTCTTTATTTCTTTATCTTCAATTTCACTGTCTTTACTTACTTTCACTCCCATTTATCAATGCTACTAAAAAGGGGTTTGGGGTGGGGAAACTCCGTGATAATTCAATTTTTTTATATAAAAAAAATGTTGTTTGGATATAAGGAAACGGGGGGAGGGGCAGCCTCAATCCTAATGCTACGTGCCTATGTAGATCATGTTAAATAATTAACAAGTTATTTTTCTCTTGAAAGTTTTCACTATCTGATTGTTGACTTAATCCATTCACCATCTATCATTAGAATATCATTGTTATAAAAGAATTTTTATGCATCAAGCAAGTTACGCACGAATTTTTCTTAAATCATTTTAAACACGACGGTTTATCAATTTCATCAAAATTAACCAAGACAGCATGAACACTGACCTTTAATACCCTTGAAATTATTTTGCTTTTTGTTCTCACGATAAAAATGCAGCTTGTTAGGCGTGGTGTCAAATTTACTGGGACAACTTCAAGGAAACTATAACGAATACTGCATTTTAATCGTCTAAAATTAATATTATGTTACAAAGATGTGTAGTCATTTAGTCATGTAGTCATGTGTAGTCATGTAGTCATGTGTAGTCAGTTAGTCCTCTTTTGTACGCCATGAAATTCATTTCTTTTGTTTGCCATATAAGGAACAGTAGCAATTAAGTTTATAAACTCCAAATTCCACGAAAAGCTATAGTTCTGCAGCCACGCGTACAGGTATATAGATACTAGTGTTTCTCTCTGTCGATTGTTAGAAACTACCATTTCATTAATCGTATTATCTTCTAGGAATGTGATAATCTAAGCGGTTCACATGCAATAGTTATTGCATTATAAATACTTACTTATGTATAGATTTAAGGAAGAATACGTTTTGTGTTAACATGAATGTACATTTATCTTGCTTACCGAAAATCAGCGCTTTGAATATTGATGTATTTAATCATATAGTTATAGCATTATGCAGTGTAAGTTTAATCGACATTACAATTACATTTATAACATACATGGACTTTAAGTTATGATATTGTTAAATCAATTGATTAGAATGAAAAAGGCAGATATCTTCCGAATCGTCAATTTTTTTCCTAGATGACCATCGGCTGAATATCATCCATGCATGCGATAAAGCTTAAGGAAACATCTTTTTTAGATATTAGATAGTCATGGGCGTATAAAATATGCCGCTGATTTAAAAAAAAAAAAAAGATCATTATCAACGAGGTTATGAAAACAACAATGCCTGCTGTGAAAGGACGCATTCGTTACATGTAATAGCGTATATACTTGTACTCTTCATACAGCTGCAAAGCTTCGCAACGATGTAAAAAAAAAAATTACAACTTCCGATGAGAAAAAATGTGAACCGTTCTCTTTAGCTTTTGCTGAACATAATTAAGTATGTTGTAAATCAAATCAAATTTACTGACACATTCAATGAAACTTTTCAGGGGTTTGTATAATTTTTTTCTTCTTACATCTTAGAACAAAGAGTTTGTTATTTTAATGGTAATAATAACTGACAGTTATTCCGCCAATCTTCGTTAGGCTTTATTTTTTAACCAGAATATCTTAAGTTACTATGCATTGTTATCATATTTAAGTACAAAATATTTAAAAAGAAAATGCAGCGTTAAAAAAAGCAAAGCAAGTTTTTTGTAACCTTTCTCTAATGCTGTTTAGATAGAAAACCAAGTAACCAGACGGAGATTGTCACTGTTTTCATTTCAGGCAGCTTTAAACAAGTTATCCAGTTTGGGACACAGCCCATTCTTAAAATGTTTAGTTAATGACGCACCCAAAAGAAAAATACAATTACGTTCTTATTTTTGATATTATTTTGGTGCGTTCTTTCTGAAATTGCAATTAAAAAAATTGATTCCTTTCCGTCGTGAAGTACATTATACAACATTCGAATGTTTTATTGCTTTCAAAACAGGACAGAAAACATTACACTTTGCTTTAAGGAGATACTCATACATTTTATTGACACAAGGTTAAAAATGAGGGTAAAAACTTACAAAAAAATATTGATCAAATAAGAAAAGTAATTCGGACCTTTAAAAATATTTCTTACTGGCTAGAACAAAGCTTTTATTAGACCAACAACCAATCACGTTTGATCTTTCTGTATGACGACAAACTCGTTGTTGTCTTGTGTGTTTTATACAATGTTTCAATTAAAGAAACTATCGTTTCTGAAATTCCTCTTAACAACTTGCCTTTGTCTACAAGATTAGGAAGCTGTTAGTGTTAGCTTTTGTCAGATCATGATCAGGGTCCGCCGCAGATTGAGCAACCATTGCTTCCTGCTATATATACTCCGTGCTAACATGACAAAGAATGAGCTGATCGAGATAATGCAAATATTGCATTAAATAGTTTAAACATTGTACATGTATATGTAGATATAATATATATTATAACCATTTATTTAAACAAATTTTAATATATCAACCAATTATCTAGAACATGGGTCAGCAAAATCAAAGCAATTTTTATCTTTTTTGATTTTGAAAAATTTGATCATATATATTTAGTTTCTGATAAAAAAGGTCAAAAAATAGAAAAAGAGGCAACCTGAAGTTTAGAACAAATTCACAAATTGTAAATTTTAAAATACGGACATCTTAAATTCAGACAGGAAATACACAAGTTAACTTATATTTATAAAGAATAAACGTTTTGTAATAGCTAGTTTGGCTCAACAAAACCCTTTGAGAAGGTTTGTATGAAAAAAAACTTGGTCATTTTAAAATTAATGTTTGCTTTATTTGAACAGACAAATGAAAAGGAAGGGTTTTGTAATGAATATGAATCAAACAAGAACCTAAATTTTTATCAAATTAAATATGTTTAAAGCTTGTATTGGTTTTAAGATGAATAAAATTCGTATGTCAAAAAGTCTAAATTTATCGGTCGAATAATGCATTGATTTAAACAAAAGTATTTTCCTTCTTTTCAGAGTCGTTGGAAACTTCATTTTTACCTACCAATGGACCTCATAGAAACTCTTAAGTCCTTATGGTCGTGGTTAATTCACAAGAAGAAGTGTCCACGTTCGGCAAGTTTCCCTGACGCATCTTCCAATTTGCCAGATGCATCAAATATTTCCTATTCGCGGGCGTTTCTCAATCAACCAAATGTAGAGGAAGAATTTTCAACAAATTGTCAGCCACTATGGCGGATGAGGGTCTGGAAAAATTACATTTTCGTCAGTGGAGACGATAACAGCATCAAACGTATAGATCCAGCAACGCATATTTGCGAAGATGAAAAGGAGACAATTTCAGGAAATTCCCCCGATGACTTCGATGTAACAGTCTCAGGAAGATTTATTTACGTTGACTGGCAAGAACGAAAGGTCTGTCGTCTGCTGGGCAACAGTACAACGGAGGAAATTTTGAAGTTGAGAGGATGGAAACCATGGGGAATTTGCAGTTCAATATCGGGCGACATCTTGGTTGCCATGCGCTCAGACGATACAAAACAAGCGCGAGTAGTAGGTTTCCGGGAAGCAAAGAAGACGAGAGAGTATAAATTGGACCAAAAAGGGTATCCATTGTATGATTCCCCGGCGTTCGTTGCGGAAAATCGAAATCAAGACGTCTGCGTCTCAGACGTCCATCACAACCGCGTGACTGTTGTTGACGTCAGAGGGACTTTAAAATTCCACTACCACGGTAAGCAAGCCGCAGCTATGTACCCAACGTTTTACCCAAAAGGCATCGCCACGAATAGCCAGGCTAACATCTTGATCGCTGACCAAGAAAACAACTGTGTTCACATTCTGGATCCCATTGGTCAGTTGGTTAGTTTCGTATCGACGGGATGTTCTCTGATGGAGCCTTACTGCCTCGGTGTTGGAAGCGAAGATGAGCTGTACGTCGGAGAGTATCATCAAGGAAAGGTCAAGAAAATTAGATATCTACAGTGAGATTTCACAAAAATGCAACTATCACTATGACTATGTTTGTGTAAAATATTTTGAATCTGAGACATGATGTGTCTTAATTAAAATTTTAAGGCTATATTTACCTCTTTTTGACAGAGAGCTATTTATAGAAATATAGGAAAACGTTTTTTAAAACCAACATACTAGGAATTTGTTAAAACTGTAAATTAGTTTATGGCCTAAAACATATAAGAGATATAAAAGCAGATCTGGTGTGTAATTAGTAGATCACTCAGCTTCCCCAACTCCTTAACCGTTTCAAATGCTGCAATGATTATTTTTAGGACGTGCAATTAGATTTTGAACGAGAGAGGACAGACTAACTGTTTTGAAATCATTCCTTATTTGTAAATGTTTCCTGTGTGATTTATACATGTACCAATGTCAATAAATGTATTTTCCTTTAAAAATAAATAAAATTGAAGGTAAATCGATTTCTATGTGATTTCTACGTGATATATAAAAGTTCGCATTGTGCGTTTGTATTCTTAGTATTCCAAATCATTAACTGTTTAAAATGCATACTTGTATGCTTAAATGTTTAAATTT
Source organism: Magallana angulata (assembly GCF_025612915.1). Taxonomy (NCBI): domain Eukaryota; kingdom Metazoa; phylum Mollusca; class Bivalvia; order Ostreida; family Ostreidae; genus Magallana; species Magallana angulata. The sequence continues at coordinate 18,480,341 of NC_069115.1, read as the reverse complement.
GTTTATTTTTTGTGTTTGCATGTAAAATAGTGTAAATACACGTATAATGCACAAAAAATCCAGGAAAACTTATAATTGATCCTTATACCATTATTTATCAATTACATATTCTTTAAATTTATTACAATACCGGTATTAGTTGTCAATAGAAGTTTTCTTATAATTTTGTTTCGTCAGAATGGTTTATTAAGTAAGGGTGTATTAAGTATTTGCAATCATTTTAGACCGTTTAAGTATTATATTACATTGTATATACAGCATTATCAAACTCCTTAAAGCAAAAAGTTTGGTTTGACCAAGATCCTTGAGATTCAATTGAAAGATAAATATCCTATCGCCTCAACTCTGTGTACTTTATCATGGTGTATAGTGGAGTAATTCAATTCTATATTACGATTTTATGTTGGTATGAGAAAATTTTTTAAGCAGTATTTCTTAATTAGAATAACAAAGGCATAACTTGTGACTTTAAGCAGTTTTATCATTATTCATTTCTTCCTGGACTGATTATTAACTTTAAAATTGCAATAAATATTTCCCTATTTCAAAAAAGGAATATGAAATTTCAATATCCTCTATTTTTTTAATTTAATTTAATTTCCTAAAGTAGCGGGAATAATATTCATTAAGGCAATAATTTTACTATATAATGGCTAATGACTCTGATAATCTACACTTTAACGAGGAAAAAATCTCCATAGTTGGACAAACAAACCTTTACAGAATAAAAATAAAGTATTAGATGAGTTTCTCGTCAAAAATCAATAGATGAAATATTTGGTGGTTGGATATACATGAACATTGATGAACTATAATCATAAAAGGAACTTAAAAGTTGTTCTGATGTTTACCTATGGATTTCTAGAACTATGGGCGCTATGTTGAATGTATTGATCCTTCTCTATGTATATGCATGTATAAACAAATATTTAGAGTTCCAACTGTATTGTTCTGTGGTGATACAACTAATCAAAATTATAACGTATAGTTTAACACCATTAATTAATGACGCAAATCGCATACTATTTAGCCGCAAGCGGGTCTTGTATAATAATGTAAAATGACATTGCTTTTAATATTACAATTTGTTTTTATATTTAAAACATAGTTGCTGACTAGTCCTTAATTATAAGTTATCAAAAAGGAATACACTGTTGAATATTATGTGGTGAAGATTATAGTCTAGGTGTGATCAATTCTATCATAAAGTCCTTGGAGCTTTATTAAATTTCATCACGGCCCGATTTCATACAACTTAAAGAATGATTTTTTATTCCTTAAATAAACCTCCTCGACCATTTTGTTGTGTTTTTATTTTCCAAATAAAGTTTTGCTCGGTTACAGATCTGGATATAGAGCAACAAATTGGAAACATCTATTGAATCGAACCATGTCAAAGGGACACTCCTCATTCTTTAAATATCAAATTAATGCACAAGTTTCACCCTTTTGTTCAAAGTTTTGTCATAGGTTATCATTGTTTTCATCAATGTCAATAAAGTTTAGTCATGAGTAATTACTGGTTTTTTTTTTTTCAACATAAAACTGTTTTCATTGTCACGTTTCTTTTTCTACAAAGAATAGTCCTTGGAATCTTTATACATGTGCATATGCTATTTTGTAATTTTTGTAAACACGGAAAGTATATAATTGGTTTAAAGTTTTAAAAATCATCGAAAGTCGTTTTCATTCTATTTGAAACAAACCTAAAGCGGCAGCGTCTTATACAAGTTTGTAATATTTTGCCCGTCCGATAAAATCTGTGAGCAGACAACTTATCAACGATGACTAATTGGCAAAGGCTTAAGGATTCCAACTTTTGTAAATATTCGACGGAACAATTTTTTCACACAAGTGAACTACAAATAAGCTCGCATCCAAAATAAAAATCAAAGTACTGAAGAACTGGCGGGAGTTGATTTTGTCGATGTTTATTTATTTTTAAATCAATGATATGTTATTTTGCATGACAAGTACATGTATACGTAGTTTCTTATTTGAATTACGCATATTTTTATAATATGAATTTTTGAACTTTTTCGACTAGAATGTCGAGAAACCTCCATATGAATCATCTTAAATAGTATTTAAAGATAAAATTAATTCAATCAAACTATGTATCAGTGGTAGAAATATTTCGAGAAAATTGTATGGATCCAAGCAATATTGAACTCTAGTCTCGTTCAACCAATTGCAAACGCTCGACTGACACCGTAAATCTCCGAAAAGGGTTTACGGAAACAGCCGAGCGTCGAGTTGAACGAGACTATATTGAACTCTGGCGTAGGAATACATACGACTACAAAAAATATTTAAATTGCTCGTACCATTTAAAATCTGACTATTTTTAAGGTATTTGTAAATAAGTTTCCTTGAAAAACAATGCTTTAGCATACATTACATCGAATTCATCAATTATTTTCAAGAACTAAGTCTTGTCAGGAGCAATGATTTGTGCTGAGGTCCAAACACTGTTTCACTTTCGGGTTGTCCGAGTGACTGCATAGGAGAGTTGATTAAAAATCAACTCCCAATCACTCGTAATTTGTTTCTGAAATATTTTACGCAACTTGAATATTCTGCACCTTTAAATTCAGGACAATTATAGGGGTACATGTCCATATCTGCAGTTCTTTTTACATCATTGCTGGCATGTATTATGACACAGAATCAATATAATTTTATATATATAAGGCAATTTCGATTTTAGGTGATTGAGTCATACAAAAGTCGCTACATTGATATCAGTCTATACAAATGTCTATAAAAACACACAAAATTTATTCGTAAGTACTTAATTCAAGTAATATTATATATTATAGACATTCAATTAGTCTAATACTTTTAAATAAAGAATATATAACTATGATGATGACTGTTAAGGCTTTTCCCCTTCAAATTCCTGTTAATATTTAACAACTATCAACAATACTTGAACCTGAGTTACAAGGACCAAGCCCTTTAAACCAAACCTAAGGTTGCATCCCAATAATATTGAAGAGATAGTAATAACGGTAGTTCAACATTGTTTCAGCGGTAAGTTTAACCTCATTAGGCGTCTAATTTTTGATAGGTTACTTACATGTACTGGAAGTAAGTTTGAATCAAAGTACTGAAGTTCTGTCGGGAGTTGATTTTATTGATTATTATCTATTTTAAAATCAACGATAATTTATGCATTTTTATAATATGAATTCTCGAACTTTTCTGACAAGAATTTCGAGAAAACCCCATATGAATCATGTTGTGTAATATCTAAAGATAGAATTAATTCCACCAAACTGTGTATCAGTAATCGAAATGTTTCTAAAAATTCTACACGTTTGGATCCAAGCAATATTGAACTCTAGTCTCGTTCAACCAGACGCTCGACTGTTTCCGTTAATCTCCGACTACCAAGAGAGACTCTCTGCTTGTCGGAGATTTACGGAGACAGCCGAGCGTTTAGTGGAACGAGACTTTATTGAACTCTAGCGTAGGAATACATGCAACTACAAAAAACAATTGAATTGTTCGTACTATATAAAATCTGACTATTTTCAACCTATTTATAGGTACTTTTCTTTTGAAAAACAATGGTACAGCATACGGTACACCGAATTTATTATTTTCAAGATCTACGTCTTGTCAGCGGTGATGATTTGTGCTTAGGTCCAAACACTGTTTCACTTTCGGTTTGCCAGAGTAACTGCATAGGAGAGTTGATTAAAAGCAACTCACAAAAAAACTCCTATTTCGTGTTTGCAGTAAACAATGATAGGTTCCGAATCAAATAGCTTCTTGCATGCTAAGTCCGTCTCCAAATTATCTGAATACTTCAAGATGAGTGTTTTATTCTGTGATACCGGGTTTGAATTTTATTGTGTAACCATGACATTTTGATGGTTAAGATTTTTTCTTCTGTCTTTCTCAGTAAGAGTTTTCTTTCCTTTCTTGAAATAACGTTAATTATGGAATTTATTTCTATCCCAGAGTTACCTTTCTTTGATAAAATAAATTTCCTCCGTAAAATGTATTTTGAGGGTAGGTGGATAGTTTGTGTTTAAGGAGATGCAGAAGAGAACTGTCAGAATTTGTATGTGTACGATGATTTGCAAATTGTCTTTAATTAATTTTTTTTTCCTAAGTATCAATACGCAGACCCGTCAGATGGTCTAAACTGCAGTTGTTTAAAAGGACTATGTGCACTATGGTCTAATATCTGCCCTCAATTTTAACCAATTTTCAAATAGTGTCGTATTAAAATCAAATCTTCAGAAATCATTGTACAGTGGACGCCTTAATCTTGATTTTAACCACCATTGCTCATTTGCAATTTATCTATGACGTGAACTTTATGACCTGATTCCCGCAAATTTGCAAACGGATGAAAATATTCTCATTTTTGCTTTATATTTTGCATTCGAAGGTATAGAGCTCAGGTCTGCACAAGTAAGATTTTAAAATATGTTTTTCTTCAGATAATTATACACATTATACTATAAAAAGGTACTTGACCAAGCCTGCACTCAATGTTCCCCAGTCGAAAAATCATCGGAAAACACCCATATTTTGCCTCAAAACATCAATTTATCAAAATTAGGCAATCTTCATGACGTCATTTCTACACTATGACGTCACTGTGGTGATAACCTTTTGCACCCTTATTTTTAATATGATTCAAACTATCTTCACCCTTATTTTCAAAGCGCTTTATAAAACTTTAATTTTGGAGGCAAAAAATGCATAAAACCGCACATAGTCCTTTACGGAGTAATTGGTGCCCTAATCCAACATATGGTTACTGAGGTAGTTGTAGTCTGTTGTCATATTCCGACTTTGGCTGTGTGTAGTAACACCGACCGGCTCTAATGGTTTTTTAATTTATTCATTATGGATTTATTTTCAAGGATTTTTAGATTGTTTTCGGCATGATCAAACTGATAATTCTTTACAGAAAATAGTTTGCTTGTACCAAATTCCTCGAGATTCATTTGAAATATTAATATCCTTTGCTTCAACCCCTCAAATGTACATATTTCATCATGTTGTATAGTCGAGTAATTCAACATTGCTGATATTTTATGATCGTAAGATTTTAAAAATCGTATGATTATAATTCTAAGGATGTATTTCACAATTAGAATAACAAAGACTTTTATTGTGACTTTAGTCAATTTTATCATGTTTAATTTCTTCCTGGGCTATTTAATAACACTTGAAAATTTCCTTGGTTAAAAACGAATACACAACTTCAATATCCATTAATTATTTTTCCTTCTCAAAGTGCCGGTATATTTATTCATGTAGTCAACTGGTTCGTATTGTTACATGTATACATTATGTACCACGACTTCATTCTTCATTTTATTGTTATTATCGAAAGAACTAATATATCCTACTTTGCCTTCTATTTAATTCATATTTATCTTGTGATTCACTCCTTTACCAGGCCTCTTGTTCTCATGTTCTGGTCTTAATCTATTAAACTGGTGAACTTGTTCTTAACACCGGCTTATTTTATGGAAATACGTATCTATATGATAAAGACTAACTTGCCTGCTGTCCTACACATGTTTATCGAATATAGTCTGCTTCGAATTGGTTCTATGGATTTTTGAGATGGTTGACGGTTTGTTATTGTCATTTTCTCATAAAATTCAGATAAAATAAAAAAAATATTTTATGTATAACTAATTTTATGATACAGAATCCCGACATTTAATATATTAAATATACATTTGAACTTTGACATCTTGAACACTGATATCTCGAATACAATGGATATGTTGAAGTGATTTGAAAGTCTAACCCCTTAATTTTACCTTCAATATCTCGAAATTTTTAAACGGTCCCATTTAATTCGAGATATCGGTTGATTGTAAACATTAATATCCTTTGTTTGTAATATTGTTAAATATGTATAAACACAGGTTGTTCAAATGTAATATTGGATTTTTTTGATTTTTCCAGAGTAACCATCAGCCACAAAGAGATTGTCTCTGCTGTCAACACACAAACCGTTTGGATGGTTTATTTGACAGTTGTCAATGTAGCGAAGGAATTGTCCGTCCTGATCCAGGATGTGGATGTAGTTGTTGTTATTACCTAATCAAAGGGATTTTGTTGTTTTATTACATATTAAATATTTGCGTCTATTTTGAACTGCCGGTCAATAGACTGCGATCTATTAGACCGCCGGTCAATAGTCTTCGATCTATTGACCGCCGGTCAATAGACTGCGATCTATTGGACCGGCAACGTATTTCAGAACGCTGGTATGTTAATGTTACATCCTTTCGATAGTTCTCATGGAATGTATATTCCTTTACATAGACGCTGTTTTTAGTACTTGGTAAAACCAAATTCAATGTTATCAAAATGGAGTATCAAATAAGCAATAGTTTTAAAGCCTGATATAAGGTAAAAGACTACATGTATTTAAAATCTAATAGGTTGAAGATTCCCCCTTCTTTGTGTAAACTATTAAATTGAGATGTTGTAATGCATGCAACAGGTTTTGTGCATGTAAAAGATGAAAAAAAAAATCTTAGTATATTGCATAATGGCACGAAAATCATCTGCAATATGCAAATTGTAAGCCCCGAAAAATAAAAAAGGAATTAGGTAATAAAACAATTATTTAACGCTTGAACAGTCAATAGACCAGAATTTTTCCCTTGGTGCAGGGAACAGCTCAGTATGATCTATTGCCCTCGGCCGTTGGCCTCGGGCAATAGATCATACTGAGCTGTTCCCTGCACCTCGGGAAAAATATTCTGGTCTATTGACTGCTAAAGCATTAAATAATTGTATATTATAGTCTGATGTCAGGATTCTAAGCTGGATGTCTGTAGTGATTCCAACTGGTTCAAATGGTTTCTTGAGAATTAACGGAAAACCGGTGTAATTAAAACGGAATTTCCCAGCCTGATTGACCACCACTACTGCCGGCGAACCAGGGTAACTGTCGGCCACGCAGATGTCTAAGTTCTTGTTCTCACAGATATATTTGGTGTGATTTTGCAACGAATAAAGAGGCTGTCCCATCTCATTGAATTGTATACTTTGTTTCTCTGTGGAGCCAGAATAACGCGCAACTTTTGCTTCTTTGTTATCATCAGTGATCATGACAACCAGGAGGTCCCCTGATAAGGCACTGCAGACAAAAAGAGGTTTCCAACTCCTTAGACTGATAATTGTCTTTATCCCTTTATTCTTCACTATGTTTACAGTTCTTTTAAGATAATCAGTATAAACTAGTTCACCACCCTGTGTCACTGTTATGTCACCTGGAATGTTCCCTGACTTTGTTTTGATTGACTTCACAAGTTCCCCCTTAAGATTAAAGAGGCTCATCATGTTGTCTGAACCACAAGCCCATACATCATCATCGCTCAGACAGGACACACTCTCTAATTCATTTGAATCATCATATTCGGTGTTTATATCTGTGATGATCCGTGGTACATCAATTAACGGTCTGTCCAGGGGAAAGGACCCAGCACCTGTAGATTCTTGTTCTTTTTTCATAGATAACATTGAGAGAGAACCAATTTGCTGATAAATTTGTTCTTTGTTAATCTTCTGAGGAATGAATCTTGATAAGGAAACAATGGGTATTGGGGGCACTCTTCTGAATTCAACATTCCTTGATTTGTAGGAAGATAAAAGGCAGACATCACTAGAGTTCAGCAATTTATTCAGATCAGCAATGATATCAGTAACTTCAGAAATACTGCGTTTAATTTCTTCTTCCTGCTTATCTAAGAAAGCCAGGTGTTTGGATTCTATTTCATCTACGCCAGATTTCAATCTCTCGATGGCAATGTCTATTTCTCTGTGCAAATCTTCTTTATGTTTCTCTATATCTGTTTTCAGTTTGTGGGAGTTTTCATGAAGGTTATCTCTCTGAACTGGGATGTTGGATGCCATCTCTTGGTATTTGGGATAAATTGTATTTTCTAATTCTTGTAAATCTCTCTGCACAGCGTCTTTCTTGTTTTCTACGAGTTTTAAAATCCCAACCATTTTATGGCCCAGATGTTCACCAGACGAGACACATTCCGTGCAAATTTGAATGTCACACTCTTTGCAATGAAGGTCACACAATTGTGTGGAATGTTTCAAACATTTAGGATTAAGTCCCCGCTTTTCAAATGGCACCACTTTGTGTTGTGATGATTGATCAAAGATATGTTGCCCCACACACGCTTTGCACAGATGTATGTGACAAATGTCACAGTACATAGGGGGACCCGGGGTCTCACAGAGAAGACACCGTAACACATCCTGGGCCCAAGTACGGCGGTCCATGGTCGAACACCTTGATATATTTATAAGAGGATACTAAAATTGAAAAAAAAATGGTTACTTAATATTCATCGATTATTTATCTTTTAATTGGTATAAAATTGACAATATATTAAAATAGAACTGTTGAATTCAGTCGATCACGTAAACATATAGTGATAGTCTTTAATAAAATCACATGTACATTTAAAATATGTCAAGTAAAATCAGGGACGTATATACGTACCTGGTAAAATTGAGAGAAATTCATAAACTTTTCACAAACTTTCTCATTATCAAAGATAATGTATTTCTGTTTATGTTATAAAAAAGAACATACCTTCACAAACTATCAAACATGTCGACTACGGATTTTATTCTTTCCTGGTCTCGATGGTCCTTGATTATCGTCACGTGATTAAAGCTGACGGATATCAAGTTTAAATAAAGGGGAGGGGCAAACACTGGGTATTCATGTAGCATTAGTAACTACTGCTCAGGTAAAATCAATTTAAAATGTTTCGAAGAAATCTTAACCAAAAAATAAAAATAGAAATGCAGCTGCATGCCGTTTAGTAGGAATTTTAAAAATTCCAGATATTGAAGATTAAATGTGCAAATGTTTACGAGGGCTGTTAAGGATAGGTGAACCTGACAAAAACAAGGCAATGCGAACTGTCGTCTGGCGATGAGCTGTCGTATTTCCACAGCGACGGTTTATTTGCTTAATTTAAGGTTTAAAACAGTGATACAATGTGTGTAAGTTTATGAACTTGCACAAAATATCATTTATATCAACATTTATATCAAAAGGTTTTACTTTTTTAATCATTTACAAACATTAAGTTAACGACATACTTGCACCGGTTTCCGGTATTTTCCCAAATCTCGATGTAAACAACAAGTTGGAATGACAAAAACTGATGGATATTATTAGTGTACGACGAATATTGCGAACACAAAACGATGTCGGGTGTCATTAAAAGGGAGTGAAAAAAAAGACGAGACCATACACCAGTTCCCTGTGATCTAAACCTGTCATTTGCAAGCAGTAAGCATGGTAGGTGTGTTATCCTGTATTATGTTAACGTTATAGATTATTATGCTCGTATATTATCAACATGAAAACAGTATCGCCTTGTCTATATGCAGAATAGCTAAACAATAATCTTAACTTGTTCAAACATTAACATTATTCATTGTTAATTCAGTCAGTGTTTGTATATAAAATAATCACAATTTTAGTTCGAATTTTCTCAAATGAAATTAACCATGATATATGGTAAGGTTAACCAGGCGCGTACATGTACATGTTTATTTCCAGCTGTTAGCGTAGAGGGCCCTGGGTTAACTCTAGCATATGACAAGCTTATTTTAATTACCAACATTTACTCACAAAATAATTTTTAGTGTAACACTTTCATGCACATTAGCTTGAAGAGTATATTTGTAAGGAAATAAGTTATATGTATGTATTGATGAATTTTTTTTAGCACATATAGTTCATAACATGAAGAATTTATCCTTTATTCACTATCAATAACTGGTAATGTTGATTCTCTGTACTGTGAAACCATTTGAACAGCTGACTGATATTCACCTTAATTGAACTAGTATATCGTGGTTTATCGGTTGATAGAATTGCTCACATCATATTTAGATTTCATGTGATGTGTTCATTATTGTTACAAATTCTTATTTTTTCCCATTATTTTGAAAACATAAGATTTCTAAATACACACAGTCAAATAAGATTTGAAATATAAAGTTGAGTAACATTAATTTGAATTTTCAAGATTAGAATAAAATGTTGACAAGTTTCACCTGATATCAATTATTATATAGAATAATCCATTTATATAAGATTCTGTCTGTCTATGTTGCATACACTTTCATAATATACCTATAGATATGAATTTTATTTTTCTACATGTATCTTCTTAAATCATCTTTTCATATGAGTCCTTCTTATATGTTATAAGTAATAGTATCAGTAATATCATTTTGGTTTTTTTAATACAGATTCTTCAAACCTCTAAAAGATGAGAACATCATTGGTATGTGTTAACAACGTCATTCCTAATACAAGACACAATGCAGAAAATATAAGACAAATGTAAAGAACTGAAACCATGAGTGACGAAGAGAAGTGTTGATAATCAGATTATTGTTTCTCTTATGTTCGTCCTGATTAAGCCTTTCCCAATTGATGACTTGGATCATTTATTTGGTAATTTAAGGATGACAATATTTATTTGAACATTTATGATATAAAATTGAAACAAAATATCCTGAAATATGAAGCTGGAGCAAACAAGTGATAATCTACCATTCATGATTTATCACGTTTACTTGGATTTGAAACCATTTCTGAAACTCCAAAAGTCATGAATAATTTGGACATATAATCGGACAATTAAGAATTATTATCGCAAAAGAACATATATTATGATACATGCATATGCTTTAAAAAATACAATTGATAGATGTCAAAAATTGTTTATACTGACCAAATGCAGTAATAAAGTTTGTAAACTGATTTTAAAAATAAATGTCTCACGTTTAAAACTATGTTTAATTTTATGATTGCATAGTATATCAAATCATCATTTCTGTCTATCAGTGTCTTTTTGTCCATTCATTTATCTGTCTGAAGTCTGCTTTATTTTATAACCTTGATGAGGTTACTGATGTAGATCAAGTTGAGAACATCATTATGACACTTATATACAACAAGCCTCACAAAAAATATTAGACCTCTTAAATGACTGAGTTTTTGAATGAGTTATGAATGTATGGTTGAGTAAAATTTTTATTTTAAATATTTTTTGATATGATTTTTGTGAATAAGAATATTTGTTGTTTTATGTATCGGTATAGATACCTTATCTATATTTTTATCATTTTTACATAAAAAATATACATATTCTAGTTAGGCCACAGCAATATAATCATAAATCATCTCAGAATCTGCAGTGTTGTCTAGTCCAATCAGATGATATGATATCATGGATTATCATGATTAAGTATCAAATTTTAATTTATACCTGTTCATTTCATGTAAAAGATTCTCCTATTTTCCAATTACACCCTTTTTAATGCAATACATTGCAAATCAGACAAAACTTTTAAAGATTGATAGAGGAAATTCAAATTAAATACAGTCCGTATGTGATTTTTATGAAACCTGTGATTAATTTGGTTTGATTGAATTTTCAATCTTTCAACAAAGGCTTCATAAAAATTGTGCGTATTAAAGTTTTCATGCATGTTTTTCTTTTTTGTGAACAGAGACCATAGTTTCTTAATTATATCAGATGCACAACTATGGCACTCAGTTTGTTAATTACCATTAAAACAAACTCTCTTATTAATATACATTGGAAGCGAAAAAATGTCAAATTAAAGAATCCTCTTCACTTTATATGTTTGCTTTTTAGAAATACAATCATTTATGGCAGTATTGTCTTCCATAAAGCGCGCAGAGTGATTTTTTGTAAAAGTCAGATCAGAGGAAATTCGGATTTTCAGCCATTTTTATTCAATTACTAGTAGTATTTGCAACGCATCTCCATTGTTTTTTTTCTACAAGAACTTATGCAGGTTCAAAGTATAACTAGTTAAACGAAATTTCCATTTGAAACAGAATTATACGTCTTTTTCTAACTGATGAGTAGGGTTTGTAGCATCTATTTTAATATAGGTCAGAGGAAATTCAGAAGTTATTATCTTTTTTTCTTATTTACCAACATACAAATTATTTTTTATTAATCTGTTGTTTTCTATCATTTCTTCAAAATAACATAAAAAATGAAAGTCTTAATCTAGGGAATAGTATTTTTTGCAACTTTTTTAGCTCTGATCACGTCAAAAAATGTCACTTTTTTAGTGGTCAGAGAAAATTCAAACTAAAATAGCGGATTAAATAAAAGGAATTCCAAAAATCCATTTTCAGATAAATAAAGTATTTTATTAGCCTTTTTAATATTTTGGTAAGAAAAGTTTTCTAGATAATTGTAAAAATGTCTTTTATGACATTTTTAATTTGCATTTAAGTTTTTTTTTTCTCGTTCTAATTTTTTGAAAATGGGTAAGTTTGAAGGTCGTTGCCATGGAAAGGAACTCATTTACATTAGCTTACAATGTCTTTTTTGACAAGAGCAAATCGATTAGAGCCTGTTTAAACAGTAAATTAGTTTCATGTCAGGTTCACATATCCTTAAAAACGTAAACCCGACCGTAATTGTTGTTTCGGGTTTCTTGTTTTATAAATCTGCTGTGAATACACACTTTGCCAACTCGTATCTGATTTCTTGTGATAAAAGATGACTATAGTCTTCCTTATAGTATTAAGTGTAAAGGTGTTTTTTTAATACAAGAAATAAATTTGATGTCAGGTGCCTGTGAATTTATAGCCGAATTCAAAATAATCATTATTTTATAGTGATTTACGTAGATTTCTCACTTAAACAGAACAATTAAATGCTTTCTTTGGTGTTTCATAAAAATGTAACCCGTGTTAGTGGCTTATGTTTTTTTTTAGCAATGTTCGCGTCATAATATATTTATTTGTTTTTATTTACACCAAAAAGTGTTGTATACAATGCACTCTGACCAAGCTTAGTTACATAGGTCGCTGACTCATGTAATTTATCAGTGCACTTTATTAAGATAGCTCGCGGGTTTACTGCTTGTGAGAAAACCTACATTGTACCGTAAAAATCTGTTCACGTGATTCATAGGTTTCAAAGTTTTATTTTCTAAAATTTTTTGCTAGTCTGCTGGGCAACAGTACAACGGAGGAAATTTTGAAGTTGAGAGGATGGAAACCATGGGGAATTTGCAGTTCAATATCGGGCCACATCTTGGTTGCCATGCGCTCAGACGATACAAAACAAGCGCAAGCAGCAGATTTCCTGGTAGCAAACTTAATTTAAAAAAGTTAGACGGACAGTTTAACTTTTATTAAAACATTAACAAAGTGTCATGATCGTCCTTTGGCATTGGATTTTTTACGGTATACCATCACATAAGAAATACATGCAATGAAAAACCTTTTTCTGCCTATGGCTCTTTTGGCAACTACAGGCCTTCTACCGTGTTAAATTAGCCAGATTTAGTTTTAATATTATCTTACTGGTTCGAAATAGTGAACCCATGTTTTGACACCAGTAACAATATATTTTGCAAATTCTCTTTAATTGAATTTGTGCTTTGTATAAATACACAGACCGGTTGGATGGTCCAAATTGCGGTTGTTTAAAAATTAACGGAATGATTGTTCGCCCTGATCCATGCTATAGTTACTCAGGTAGTTGTAGTCAGTTGTCATGTTCCGACTTTGGCTGTCTGTAATGATGCCGACTGGTTTTAATGGTTTCTGATTTATTCAGTAAGGATTTATATTCAATAATTTTTAGATTGTTCTCAGCATTACGAAAATAGTTTGCTTTTTTTCCTCGAGATTTATTTGAAAAATAAATATCCTATTGCTGTAATCCCTTAAATGTACATATTTTATCATTTTGTATGGTCGAATATTTCAACATGGCTGTGATTTTATGATCGTATGATTTTAATGGTCGTATGATTTAAAATTAAAAATGTATTTCACAATTAGAATATCAAAGACTTTATTGTCACTTTAAGCAATTTTATGAATTTGAATTTCTTCCTTGATAATTTAATAACTGATGAATTGCAATATATTTCCTTGTTTAAAGAAAAACAAATTTTACAATTTCAATATCCTTTATTTATTTTTCCTTCTTAAAGTACCGGAATATTTATTTATAAAGTCAACCAGTTCTCGTATTGTTTCATGTATGTGCCACGAAATCATTCTTCATGTTTACACCCCACTTTGCCTTCTATCTAATTCATATTTATCTTGTGATTCACTCATTTATTAGGCCTCTGGCTCTCATCTTCTGGTTTTTATTTATTAAACTTGTGAACTTGCTCTGAACACCGACTGATTTTTGTTTGTTATAATTATGAAAATAACTATATAATATAGACTAACTTGCCAGCTGTGTAACACATGTTAATTGAATATTCTTTGCAAACATAATGAATAATATGCTTTTAAATAATAGTTTTATGTTACATATTTAAAACTACCTTGATGTAATTGCCCCCATTAAATATTGTCTCAGTAGATTCATGAATTCTAATACAGGTAATGATATAAATCAAGGTATTCTTCCATAACAAAAGACTGATTTGTTTTATTCAAAACACGGAGCAAGTGCAAAAGGAGAATCCAGGCACTACTGAAAATGGTTGTTTAAACTCTGTTACAAGATATTTATGCAATACATTTGGACGATTTTTAATAAAATTACACTTACCCGTGAATGAAATACAATTGAAATCGAAAAAAGTTTAAATATTCAAGATATCCTCATTGGGAAATATTATTTTGCCCTCGTTATATTTGACAGGAACAAAAACACGGAGATTTAAATTGGGAAATGTTGACGACATCTTTTGTCCATTCGGAAGTCACTCGAAGTATCTCGCACAATTTTTTCAGAGTTTCATCCACAAGATAGAGGGGGTGTTATAAAGGGGGAATCTTGGGCTTTTATAAATATTGAAACATTCAAGTAAATGTGCGGAAAAAATATCTTGTGACAGTCTATTAATAGTAATTGGTGTATTTTTTAATCAACAAAAGTTTATACTAATATCTGGGTCAATAAATCAATAAGTTCGTTTATCTAAACTTGATCTAAAATTCCCGATTGAACATTAGATGATTTTAGACATTAGTCTAATGATCCATTTAAATCCCTAAATATGTGATAAGGGTGTTCTCTGGATGCTTCAAAACGTTTCCGAAAGTTTTTTTTAATCCTTGTTTGCCTTATTTTATGACTTAATTATGACTTCACTCTTTAAACAAGAAACGTGGTATGCAAACCTCCTCATGCATATTGTGCAATATTTAGATCATTTCTTTTCTTGGTACATTGATATATTCTAATGACCTGTTTGGTTTGTCAATTTTTCCCCATCTAGCATGCCCTCCAGTTGACTGTACGTGTATTTACTAACATGATTAAAGAGAGGTGCCTTTTGTCAAAACTCAGGATATAAAACAGAAATGTTTGTAATATTTTTTTCTGAGTCCATTGCAATTTTATTTCATTGAATTCACACTAATAACTTCATCATACAGGCTATAAACATACGAGGGTTATTCTGAAATTATTGAGACAACACAAATAATAATCTCTCTTTCTAAACGTCAAAGTTGTAAAATTGACATAAACATTTAAGAAACCTAAATCAATAATAATGGAAAGTAATATTACAAAATAATTAATTGTTTGTTTATGACAGTACATAAACAAGTCGATGGTCGGGATACTTGGCGCAGACACACAGAGTTTAAAAAACTTAAATGGTAGATTAAACTTTTTTATTTAAGGAGTGTTTGACCTAACTGCCACTTCGTTGAAGTTTCCGCAAAGTTCGATGGTGGGCAAAAAAATTCTCGCAATACTGCATTTTACTGACTGGTAGCTTAATCTTATTAATATGAATACACATTTTCCCTCTGAACATATTTTAGTTACATGTAAAACATTTTCGGACCTGAAATTCATGGATATTTTTTATCATTGTTGGGGCATTCTTTTTTCAAAATTAATCTACTGAAGTATTGCATTTGCTTTGATACTTTGTTGCACTTTTATATTGTTTCTAAATTGAGCCAACTTTGACTCACCATATGGTAAATGTTATACATATATAACGCACATTGGCCCACCATTGGTCCAGTATTAGAAGATAACATGTTACATTATGCCAACATAGGTTTATCGGTTGGCTGATAACAAAATTTGATTTGGGCAACAATCGTTTACCAACGTTTGTCAAATGCAACACTGAATTCGGCACAATATATATTGCAGCTTCCAACATATATTGAAGTTTCTAAAAATTGTCGCATTGGTGTTTTAACTGTGAATTTATCTCATATATTTACTAGCTACATGAACCAAAGACCCACACAGTCTAAAGGAGAACATTAATAAGTGTCAGTACTATCTTTGTACTTATTAATAGGTATAAAGTTCACATTTAGACTGGCATTCTTTATCTGCAAAAGATGACTTAAGTTCAAATCAAGGTGGACAAAGGTACATCAAGTATTATTGCTTTACACTCGTTTGATATATAGAGATAATCTTAAAAAAAACTTGGTTACGTAAATGTTATATTCTTTCTTATGACAGGGCGTAGATAATATTTGGATCCAAACTCTACAAACTCTACTCAAACCCATAATTTGATCTTTACTTATCTGAGTGAGCCTCGTGTTTTTAAATTAACAGACCAAGAATGAATTTCAAGCCATGCTGTTATATAAAAAAAATAAACATCTACATAATACAATTGTAATATGATGCTCCATCATTTTTGTAAATCAATCGAAAGAGTATAAGAGGGTCCTAGCACTTACAGTTTCCTGATCAAACAATTGAACAAATTGAACAGCTTTGAGTAGAGAGGTTTTTGACTAACATCAAATACTTAAACACCATCAAAATAAATATTAACCCTTCAAAATGTTTGTCTGTTTGAGAATAAAAGGAAACATTCATTAAAATATTCCTTTGTCTAGAATAGATAAACAGAGACAGGGGTAAATATACATCCATACATCAGAAAGCGCCATTATTTGGTTAAGGTTTCATGGTTTTCACACGCTTTAACGATTCATCTTCATATATGGAAAAAGAGTATAAATCAGAAGTTTAAGACTTCTTGTATCTACATATAAAATGTCAAAATAAAAGTGGATAAACATGTGATTCCGGTATATAAACAGTCATTTTATTTTAAGATATGGTTTATAATACTGGTGTATAGCCAGTATAAAAACAAAACTGTTAAACGTTAGTTTAGGGTTATTAGAATTAGCAAAGAAACTTCCGTTCTGATTCAAGATTTTTTGAGTCCCCGGTAAAATTTCTAAAGCTGCTTGGTCCGACTTTATATCGAATTTTATGCACGCTTTTAAACGATGATTATGCTTAATATATGTATAATAATAAACATTGCAGTAGTTTTTCTAGTCAATTATGCCAAATTACAATGAAGAAAAATAAGTACACAAATTGCTTACAAACAAACGACTTATGAAAAGGGTACCGCGTTATTTCGCCTCATGTTAAATTTCACCCCTGACGACGAGACGGGTATCATGGTTATATTACGACTCTGACATCGTATTAAATAAAGGTCGAAATAATCAGACAAATTACAAATAAACATGTGTACATGTACGTTTTGTTCGCTGATATTTCTGAAGTTTGCTTTCTTTACAGTCGATGCATAGCATACGGGTTGAATAATAGTAACCCCAATCTTCGGGGGACGAAACCAAACAGTTTTCTTTTCTAAAAATTCCCGTGGTGCACTTTCGTTTGTTTTTTCGTTTGCCCAAAAAGAAACTATCTTTATTTACTTTGAATATTTCTAACTTTGAAAGGAGACTGATTCTGCTCGTGTAAATAGAAGAAAGTCCATAACTTTCTATGATAAATGGTTTGTATGGAAAAAATATTGATACTGTAATAACAAAAAAAAAATGGACCAACCAGCTTAAACAAATCTTTGTCAAATTTTACGGCTATAACAAATTCGGATATAACGAATTTACGGATATAGCGAACTGATTTTGAATCCCGTAGAGGTGAATAATAACGGAGTTTAAAACTTTTATAACGATATTTCTTTAGAATATAAAATGTTTGCACTACTATTTAACATTATAGTTTCAATGAATTTATTTTAATAAGTTTTTCAATTCACAATCCAATTATTAAAGGTATCAAAGTAATGCCTTTTAATTTAAGCCCAATTAGCAAAAATTATAGTCTGGTGAAAGAATACATGAAAATAGAGAATTCTTTATAGTTATTATTAAGGATTGATTATACCGATATAACGAATTACGGATATAACGAAGTAAATCCATTGGTCCCTTGGACTTTGCTATAACCGAGTTTTACTGTATATGAAATAATTCAATTAAAATGGTATAATAACTTCATTTTATAACTGTATTTTTATGGGAAATGTCGACGTGTACTTAAATATGTTTATAAACATAAATCGTTCATAGTATTCTAGTGATATTAAGACACAGTTTGTTTAGATGTAGTTATATTGGATTTTTTTAATTTTGCCAGTGTAACCATCGGCCACAAAGAGATTGTCTCTGCTGTCAACACACAAACCGATTGGTCGCTGTAAATGACAGTTGTAAATGTAGCGGAGGAACTGTCCGTCCTGGTCTAAGATGTGGATACAGTTGTTCTTATAATCTGATGTCAAGATTCTACTCTGGCTATCTGCAGTGATTCCAACTGGTTCAAATGGTTCCTTGGTAAGTAACGGAGGACCGGTGTATTTAAACCTGAATTTCCCGGCCTGGTTGACCACCACTACTGCACGTGAACGGTTGTAACTGTCAGCCACACAGATGTCTAAGTTCTTGTTCTCACAGATATATTTGGTGTGACGTTGCGATGAATAGAGAGGTTGTCCTTTCTCATTGAATTGTATGCTTTGTTTCTCTGTGTAGCCAGAATAACGCACAACTTTTGCTTGTTTCTTATCATCAGTGATCATGACAACCAGGAGGTCACCAGAGGAAGAACAACAGACATGGAGAGGTTTCCACCCCCTTAGACTGATTATTGTTTCTATGAGTGTATTTCTCACTATGTTCACACTTTTATCAAGATAGTCAGTATAAACTAGTTCACCACTCTGTGTCACTGCTATGTCGGTTGGCTTATTCCCTGACTTTGTTTGGACTGATTTCACTAGTTCTCTCTTAAGATTATAGAGGCTCATCATGTTGTCTGAACCACACGCCCATACTTCAAAATCATTAAGACAGGACACACTCTCTAATTCATTGGATTTTCCATGTTCTGTGCTTATATCTGTAATAATCCGTGGGACATCAATAAGCGGCCTGTCAAGGGGAAACGGCTCAGCACCGGGAGATTCGATTATGTAGCCATGTTCTTCTGTCTTGATAGATAACGGTGACAGAGAACCAAACTGTCGATAAATTTGATCTTTGTTAATCATCCGTGGAATGAATCTTGGTAAGGAAACTGTGGGTATTGGAGGTACTCTTCTGAATTCAGCATTCATGGATTTATAAGCAGAGACAACGCATACATCATTAGAGCTCAGTAATTCATTCAAATCAGCAATGATCTGTGCAATATCAGAAATGCTGCGCTTTATTTCATCGTCCTGCTTATCTAAAATAGCCAGCTGTTTGGATTCTATTTCATTTAAGTTAGATTTAAATTTCCCGATTGCTATGTCTATTTCTTTGTGCAAATCTTCTCCGTGTTTTTCTATAGCTGGTGTCAGTTTTTGGGAGTTTTTATTCAGATCAGCTCTCTGAACTTGGATGTTAGATGCTATCTCTTGGTATTGAGGATAAATTGTATTTTCTAATTCTTGTATATCTCTCTGTATAGCTTCTTTCTTGTGTTCTACAATTTTTGAAATCCCAACCTTTTTATGCCCTAGATGTTCACGAGAGGAAACACACTCAACGCAAACTGGAATGTCACATTCTTCGCAATGAAGGTCACAAAATTGCATGGAATGTGTTGAACATTTAGGATTAAGTCCCCACTTTTTAAATAGCACTACTTTGTGTTCTTGAGACTCATCAGAGAGATGTTCCCCCTCACACACTTTGCACAAATGTGTGTGACAAATTGCACAGTACATAATGGGGCCCGGGGTCTCACAGAGCTGACACCGTAACACATCCTGGGCCCAACAGCGGTCCATGGTCAGACTTTCTGATTAATTCCAAAAGGATTCTACATGTACCATTGAAAAGATAAAAAATTAAGTCCCATTAATTTTTTTTATCAAATTGATCTTCAACTCACAATAAAAATTAAACCGTTTAATTTTAGCAAATCACACAAACCTATATTGATAGTCTTAATTAAAACACTTTCGATTCCTTTTAAGTGAAAATCATGCACCTAAAACAGACCATATCATGATAATAACTTAATTATTATTTTATAAAAACCAACAAACCTTCACAAACGACAACGTATAAACTAGGGTTCGTATTCTTTCCTGGTGTTGATGGTCCTTCATTTTCATCATAGAATTAAATTAAAGAGCTGGCGGATATCTAGTTTTAGATAAATTAATAAGGACATGCCTGTATTTTCAGAAATTGCTTCTCATGCAAAATCAATTAAAAGGATCTGAATAAAATCTTTTATCATTTTGTGATAGTTTGACTTAGTTTTATTTAAAGAATTATGTTTTAAAAGAATAACTTACAGGTCTGAGTCTGTATGATTTGTCTCAGTCTGAAACAAACCTGTCTGGCTAGAAGTCTTGGTTGCAATTAAAGAATTACAGAACCAGAATATAAAAGAATATCTCCCGCCAAACTCTATAAGTAGTGACCAATACTGACCAATCTCAAACCGTAAATATAAAAAATACCTATCTTCAAATGGAATAATCCATACCACTGAAATAAATAACCTAAACGGACTATACCATTATTTATAATAGGGGTGTTTAAGTTTACACACACTTGTTAGTATTAGTGCAGTGCAAAGAGTGAAAGATGGAAAAAGTGAATGAATGAATAACTAAATAATTCTAAAAATAAAACTAAGTCAAACTATCACAATTTCTCTGTTTCTATTTTATTTTATTTAATTTTTAAACACGCTAAACAAGCTTAAACGTGTCTTTTTATTAATCATATAACATCAATTATTATTGTTGCCTTCACTTTTGATCTAAAGAGTTTTTAATTTTAAAAGAAAAAAATCTTTTCATGTAGATCCTTCTCCTGTGACATCATCTAGTTCATGTTTAGATTGAAAAATTTCAATTAAATTTAAACCGCTGAATTGATCCTGCTAATCTGAGACAGCATACCCACAATTAGATCAAATAATTAAGCTAGTCTTTAACGTTATACGTGAAACACATTTTAAATCGCGCTGTTTTCATATATATATATATATATATATATATATATATATATATATATATATATATATATATATATATATATATATATATATATATATATATATATATATATAACAATTATGAGATGACGCTATGTCTCTTTATTTTTTAAATCGGAAGACAATCGACTGGTCCCAACATTAACAGTGTCCTGCTCATACACTTGAACTAAGTGAAGAGCATAGAGTGGAGAGGTTTGTGACGATCATTTAATACTAAAACACCGTCAAAATGAACATATACCCTGAAGGTGCCACTACTGTATTGAAATTTACTACATATTCTTACCAAAATTGCGCAATTTTAGATACATATTAAAATTCAAAACGAACTTCTGGGGTAAATCCTCTTGATATCTTATTAAACAATACTTTATTACAATTTTCTAGCAAAATACACACGTGCATTCAGCAAGGCGTCAGACTTTGTTTACATCGAAGTTACACATGTGCTTGAAATTTAAGCCCGGGCCTTTTCACCCCCCCCCCCCCCCCGTCCCTCCGGAAACAACACGCATCAAAAATTCAAATGACCTTGCATTATTACAAAAGATAGTTAGACTTCTTATACATTGTTTTTTAGTTGTTCATAAAAAAATCAGCTCCTATCGCGTGCGGAAACACCCCAAATTTAAAAGGGAATTCGGTATTTATTTTGCCTCAGCCATGTTTTGACGTAAACCTTCAGTGAAATACTGTTATGACACCTGCAAAGTGTTTGTCAGTTCGTGAGTAAAGTCAAAAAGTAATTCTATCTTTTAATCAAGAGTAGATTAACATAAAAGTATGTTATATCAATAAAACTTAAAAAAGCAAATATATCGGTAAAACATGATTTACACACGCTTTTAACAATTCAACTTCCTATGTACGGAAATAGAAGAGTAATATAGAAGTGTAAGACTGTGTATTTATATGCATACAATTTCAACCTTTTTATACACTTGAGACATTACGTCATAATTGAATGCGGTCATATATTACAAAAAAGAGTAATACAACCACAACATTTTCTATAAACAAATTGTTCCATTTACAGCCCACCACTTTTTGTTTAAAAGTGCAATGAAACCAATTATTAAATTAGTTCAGTTAAAACATACGTTTATTTTTTACTAGACGGTCATGCTAGCATTGTAGTTGTTATAGAGTCCCTTCCATGCCTAACAAAGTTTTAAGAAGTTTTACAAATGTAACCTAAACTTCTTTTGATTTAATTTTCTACAAAGATCGCTCAAATGTGTTTAAATATTATTAACTTAACTTAAAATCACTAAATATATACCTGACAAGTTACATAAAAACGTATTGCATTGTTACACAAGTGCCTGGCTATAGTATAGAGTCTTTTGTTCAAAAAATGAGTCAAAATCAAAAATATCAAATCCCCCCTTATCTGAACGATAGCAAAACCCTAACTCTATTAACAAAGTAAAATATTTTTAGAGAACTAGTTGGTCGTGGCCATATCACCACATGTACTATATTGTTTCCTCCTTAAAGTGAAAAAAAATTGCATAAACGTATAGGGAAATATCAAAGTTGTCAACATTTTAAAGTGAAAATATATTGATTTATTTCTGTACTGTATATTAGTTTATCCCAAGTGGAATATTTTCTTAAAATTAAGGTAGTTCTGATTGGCAATTTGTTATAATAACCCAAGCTCCATAACGAGAAAAACACATTTTTAAATGCCGACCAAGGTTACTCGATGTTGAGACAGCAAATATAAAAAACCTTACGTTTATATTCACATGATTAGGCAATTGAGACACAAAACAGAGTTGAGAATTAAAATACATGTACCAGACTGAGTTAACATTGGTGTCCCTTTCTTCTTAAAAGAACTTGCTATAACACATGAAAGGAAAGATGCAAAAAAGGAATTTTATATTTATTAATAAGATAAATATACAAATACTAGTATGTAGAACGCAATAGGCATATGAATTTAAGAGTCAAAATCAGCAAGCATCGAGCATTTTGTGAAAAATATGGAAAGTGACATAAAAACAATAATGATTAAAACACATATAAAGATAATTAGAATGAAGATTGTATTAAAAATATTTGGGTAATTTTTTTATTATTGGTGTTGTTACTATGGAAACCACGTGCTTTTAGACTGACTGATTTGTACTTCATTTTAACATGACATTTTTTGTATATACAAATACAACAGAGGCGGATCCAGCAATTTTGAAAAGGGGGGGTTCCAATTGATGAAAATCAATACATGCAAAATACATTATTTGTCAATAAACAAGGCCTTTTGAACGTTTTCCGTGCGTAAATTTAATGAACATTTATCTCATCAATATCTATTTCACATCTATTTTAATATCAGAGTGCACTGCATTATTGAGCGTTTTGGTTTAGGTAAGGAAGATTTGGATAATTTCCAGCCTTTAAAAAAAACCCAAGTTTACAGCAATGAGAACGTGTGTCTATGCTATGCTTAATAGAAAGAAACAGTAAGAAACCAAAAATAATTCAGACTTATTACGACAAGCTATTATAAAAATGAATTTTTTGGTAAAAAAAATTTATGTCTTTGATGGTTAAATTCTAAACTATTTATTGACTTTGATTTCTATCGGTTGCCTTCTTAAATAAAGGTCTAAATGATAGGATATGACAAAAATGGGGATAGTTTATCTGCTGAATAGATGGAACATGTGAAATACAATTGTACAAGCAATAGTCGTCCCAGGGAACTTGATGTGACCTCTGTATAATGGGTGCGCCACATCTCCCGGCACTTGTACAGATGCGATCTTATTCAGGAAAGTTTTGAAAACTTGTGCATTTTCATAATGGTTTATATATAAACCCCTTACACGGTATTTTGTAACATAATTTCCGATTCTTGGAAAAAAACCAAAAAAGGGCTTTCTTTTGTGTTTCATGTGGGTATGAAGGTACGGTATAGCTAGCATTCCAGAAAAATAGCATAACTTGCATAAAATTAACTATAATCCATTTTTTAACGAAATAGAGTAGACAATACATTGTAGATGTTAGAGATGTTATTATAAATCTGTGTTCTTAGCGACACTGCTTAGTTTATTTTTTTTAAATTTTCCACATGTTTACTCAAAGATGTGAGCACTGGATGCTGATGGGGAGTATCTTTTTCGATAAAAAAAAATCGTTAGGGTTTTTTCATATAAGAAATACATGTACATGTAAATTACGGTGCGTTGTAAAAAATTCTTTAAATTAGCAATTTTAAAAGCATTTACTTGAAATAATTACAGTATTTATATTATAAATGGGGACAATTGCCTTTAAATAGGCATTACAAGTTTTCAAAAAAAATTATATGTCCCAGAGAAAGGGGGGGTTCCGACCCCCGGAACCCCCCCCCTCTGGATCCGCCAATGTTGTTACAATATTATGTTAAATTATCTTAAAACTCTATCAATAATTTTTTATACTACAAAACACTTTGCTGTAATCTAAACATTATTAAGAATTTACATTTACTTCATCCTTCGATATTTATACCCGTTTTATCTGGTTAATTTTGTATGCAAACACCAGTCAATTTAGTGCACTTTTTATAAAATTCTACAACCATGTCAAGGTTAACAAACACTGCATATTTATATAATGACATTTATTCTAGAAGAATCAATTAAAAAATCTTTAGGCAAATCACCTGTTTATAAATAAATACCGATTTTATACACCTGGAAACGTGCAAGTTTTACTCTAATAACCTCCCTTTAATATGACTCTCTTACGAAAGGAGGTAAAAACGGCATTTTGTTTACATTGTTTACATCCAATATTTCAACGGAGCTGAAGTGAGACGACTATGGATTTTAGCTTCTGGATTATAGAAGTGTTAATTTAGTTCATAATCATGGTAAGTGACAACTTTTACTGGTTTCTTATTTTCTACAAGCAAACATTTCTTTAACGGGAGAAATAGTGGATGCTGTAGATCTTCGTGAAAATTCGGATTAACATGTCAATGCACACAAGAGAAATAATAGTTAAAACATGACAAAGAAAATTTATACGTGATTGCTTAGTGTACATAGTGTTTGTGCATCAAGGAAAATGACCAAATTTAAATGAAAAATATATCAACACACATGTATAGACTATGGTAGCTACATGTATTTTGGTACATGTATTATACAAGTACATGTTTAAATGTATCTTGTGTGAATAATTGATCAGTCTTCTTATTATTCTATATGTTGATAATTAATGTTGTATTAATATAAAATCAACTATTTGTACCATATTGCTTGAAAAAGTCAAGATTTCTTACCTATATTTTATGAATTATAACAGTAAAATACTTTACTGTATGCGTTTTCCAGACAATTTAATTAAATAGGGGATGGAAAGGTGTATTAGTTGTAACAGGTTCTTTGTTTTATTACAGACAACTTAGTGGGTTGTAAACAAAAAATGTGTCACATGCAAGTCAAATGAATCAACTCAAATGAGGATGGACACAAAAATCTACCATGTCTACACAAAAATTGAAATATTCACACCAGACAGATCAGAGACAATGCTTGAAATATTTAAATTTTGCAAAAAAGAGGGTGAATGTGAAATTGCGAAAAAACAGACCAACAAATGCAACGAATTAAAAGTAAAGTTGACAAGGAATGATGTTCTTTAGCAGAATTTCTTTCATCCTTGAAGATAAACAGCTATGTTAGCCACTTTGTTCCACAGAGAAAAAGAGCTGGCTTTCAACTAAAACTGAAAATCCTATTAAATAGAATTCAAAAACTATATATAATTATATATAGGAATATTTGGGTTAAATACAAATGTAAAAAAAGTATTTCTGAACTATTTCCAAGCAAATGTATGCCTGACTTATACTCAGTGTCTACTTTTGAAAATAAAATGTGTTCATTTGTCAATTCTGATGCATAATGATTTATTACCACTTGATCATTTGAATTGTTGAATTATTTTCATTGAAAATTATTACATCTTGAATACATGTACAAGAAAATGAATGATGGTAAAAAATAAAGTTGATATTCATAAGATTTTTTTTATTGGTGTTTACTTTACATTGTTACATTGTTGTTAAGGAACTCCATGTTAGATAGAGCATTCAGCAAGTTCTGCAGTAAAAGCAGTAATACAGGTTTATGTCAAGCTATTTGAACTGCCCTGATCACATTGACAAAACCAAGACTAAATAGGAAATGAATTCATGCATATGAATATATAAACCAACAATTCACAAATTGATATTAAGGCTACTGTACTATCTATATCAGCTGACTGTCAAAATATTTCTCTGAATCATCTTGATTTTAATTACAAATTTAATTATTTAAATTTTTTGCAGACCAATTCAATTTTATGCAAAATAATTGATTATTAGATTTTGAAGAAAAAATATTTCCCCATCCTAATGACAAAAAGTTTAAATACTGATCGAGTTGGGAGAGGGAGAGAACACTTTTTAAATGTGGCTTAGTAGATCAATTCTTAAAGTAAGCATATACATATATTGTTGATTGAATTTTTCTGTTGAGACAATATTTCTTATGTGAAATTCCTGCATGCGTGGGTGCTGGGAAGGGGCGGATATGACCAATTTAACTGAAATAACTATTGTCATTTATTTGTTATAGTTACATCCAAATAAGTTTCGAGGCGATATCATTGAAAAAAGAAACTATTGGGGACTGTGTTCAACTATAAAATCTTTATAATAATCAGATAAACATCTAAATTGGATATTTCGCCTTAAAAGGAATAATTCAGTTACCTCCTTGATTTCTTTTTTTGACCTTCATTTTTTAAATAACATCTCTGCACATACTTTTTCATGCAGCAATGTTTTTTTCTGAAATATACATATATTGAAAAATGAATTATGATGACCCCCCCCCCCCCCCCCAACCATAATCTTTTGGTATTTCATTTTATCAGAACAACTTGAAATCTCTTAGACATGTTAGAGTAGACTGGAGATTCAGTATTACATATAAAGATGAAGAGCATATCTTTCTTCTAAACTGGGGTCACTTTAAATAATTATGCCCTTCAGAGAGCTTTATAGGTGATAGACTTTCAGTATAAACTGCTTCAAATACAAAGAAAAAGCCTGGAATATTTTAAGCCATTTTTTGTAAGAATTTTACATTTAAAGCCCTCTTTCTAAGCATTTATATATGATATCTTATTTATGAATTGGAAAAAAATTATCAAGAAAACTGCATTGAAATCATAAGAAATCTAAACATTCAGAAAGCTTTTATTTCAAATCACACTTATTATTAAAAGTTGGCTAGTTTAAAGTACAAAAAGGTCAGGAAAGATGCAACTTAAACAAAATATATATACATGTATTATATATATATTCATTTTATATATACATTCTGACCATCATTATAGTACTTAATGAAAAACAATATTGGTATATGATGTTATTGTTCCCATTTTTTGTCAAGAATATCGAAGTCATATTTCATCATGTTGAGAATTGCACTTTTAGTACAAAAAGGTCAAATCAAATGAACTCAGAGGGTAAAACCTTACCTCCTTCCCTTGCTTTTTTTGTACATAATATTTTGAATGACTGTTTTGTATACAGATTTTCACTAAATTTATGATTCAACCACATTGAGGAGTAAAATACCTCATTTATAAATGAAATAAATATTTTACCTTATATTTTCCCTTACGTCCGTGTGTCTATGTTTTCTAATTTTAGATGAAAATGAATGATCTTTAAAATGTCATTTAAAAAAAAATCCTTTATAAAATAGAAAATTTGACTTATTGTGCATTTTTAACCAGGGAATATTTTAAAAATAAGGTACAATATGATCTATTCAATTTAATAATACTTGGTTTTTATGTTACCTTTAACCCTTTGTTAAAGCTTAAAATGCAAATTTGATATACTTTTAAACCTTGTACAACTTTTTCCCCTCAAAGTTGCCTTTGGATTTTATTTTGCATATATATAGTACAAATGATCACTAACAGAAATACATAATTGATTTTTCCAGCAGTGGTTGTAGATTTTTCATATAAAGTGATAAAGATGTGCAATTTTTGAAAATTGATAAGCGTCTAAATGCATGTTCTCTTCCTGTTGTCATGGCAACAATTACAATGAAATATTTTAAATTTTTATTTTTTTCTAAAAATGGGAACAGTCAATCTAATAATAAATACAAAAAGCAAAATACTATATAATATCATGTAAAGGAATAATTTACGTAGATGTTTAGCTAAAATCATTGTTTTATTTTCAAAAGATTTGTGCACCCGTAACTAAGGAAATAAATTTCCTTGGATACCAGTCCCTTACTATGACAAAAATCATTGTTTAACAGTGTTTTTGTGTGAAGTAGATTAAAATCTATAATATACAATCAGCTTTTCAAAAAATAATTTTTCCACTTTCCATGGAATGCTTGATGCTTGTTGATTTTTACTCTTAAAAACATTTTTAAAAATTCAAAATAATTTTGTTGAGAAACAGCAATTCTTTAAAACTGATTTCGTTGTTTCAGAGTTCAAGTTACCTGTTAAAAAGCATTATTAACAAAAATTTATACATTGGAGTAATGAAATTTTAAAAATCAATTTATTTACATTGATAAGAATACAGAAAGTTGAATTGGCACATAAATAGCAATATTTTATTACTCGTTTCGGTGTAAATTAGATATGATACACAATATACTATTAGTTTGTTGTTATGAAATATATATAACAGTCACTTCAATGGCATATACTATCATGTTATCTACATTCATTCATTTTATCATATTTACATTCGCAAATATGCTTCCTAATATGAACCTTTACAAAAGTAAAAACATTCAATTCTGCTCACTTTTTAATGGGTTAAGGGGTCATATTGTTGACGTGACAGTGAATCACCGCGCAAGTTTATGGTTTGACGGTTGCATAACTGTAGACATAAAGGCCAGGGTGTGTTTGGAATTTTGAACAATTTACCTTCAAGTGTGAATATAATTAATAAACAGGGAAAAAAAGTTCACCGGGGTATGAGCCTGGTTAGTGCATGATCAAATCTTCTGAGAAGCTTTTCGAGCTTCACAGGTTTGATCACGTGACCAAACTAATTTCATATCTCGGTGAACTTTTTAACTTTTTGAAATATTCATTTTTTTTGGGGGGGGGGGGGCTGTTTTTGCATGTCATATGAAGATTATTTTAAATAACCCATTATAAAGTACATTTAGATGTAAATCTACCATTCGATAAAAAGATCTTTTAGAGAATACTTCAAAAAAGAAAAATAAACTGCCTTCTTTTACTAGTAACCACATCTTTGCAGAAGCTCAGAAAACATATGTACATTTACAACTGATCCTGGTGTAAACGAATATCTTTTGTAAATAACTAGTATATTGTTAACATAAATTCGTTTTGATTTGAAAACAATTCAGGCAGATACATAATGTTAATGTTTAAAACAAAATCATTTTGTTTTGTTTCATATAACATATTGTATTTTCTTAACTTTGCCTGTTTTATACTCGGCAACAAAAAGGTTGTCTCTGTTGTTCACGCATAAACCCAGTGGACCTTGTAGGTCACAGTTGTCAATATAGCAGAGGAATTGTCCGTCCTTGTCCAGGATGTGGATACGGTCGTTGTTATAGTCTGCTGTCAGGATTCGACTCTGGCTGTCTGTAGTGATGCCGACTGGTTTAAACGGGTCTCTGGTGTTCATATGAGAGCCATTATAAATAAAGCGGAATTTTCCTGCCTGACTGACCACCACTACTGCACGAGCTTCATTGTCAGCTACACAAATATCCAAGTTCTTGTTCTCACAAATATATTTAGGCAGAAAGTTGGATGAATAAAGAGGTAGACCTTTGTCATTAAATTGAATACTTTGTACTTCTTTGGTATCAGAATAACGTACAACTTTAGTTTGTTTCTCATCATCACTAACACAAATGACAAGAAAGTCACCAGAGGAAGCACTACAAACACTTCGCGGTCTCCATTCCCATAGTTTGATCACTGTCTGTATTTCTGTATTCTTCACTTTGTTCACAGAGTTATCACTGTAAGCAGTATAAACTAGTTCACCCCTCTTTGTCAATGAAATGTCCCATGGCTTATGTCCGGACTTGGTTTTGATAGACTGAAGCATGTTCCCTGTGGTATTGTAAAGTCTTATGACATTGTCTTGACCACGCGTCCATACTTCGTCATCATTCTGACATGCGACACTGCATAATCTATAGAGGTCTCTATATTCGGTGTTTATAATTGTGATGATAAGTGGTTTGTCAATTAGTTGCTTGTCCGGGAGAGAAGATTCATCATCGGAAGAATCTGGTAGGTAACGTTCTTCTGTTGTAAAAGATAATCCTGTCAGAGATCCAAACCGTTGCTGAAGCTGTTCATTATCAATCTTATGAGGCGTCAAACTTGGCAAAGTTACTGTGATTTTAGGAGGCAGTCTTCTGAATTCAGCAATCCTGGATTTGTAGTCAGAGATAAGGCAGATATTATTCGAGTTCAGTAATTCTTTTAGATCAGCAATAATCTGAGTGATTTCAGAAATACTGCGTTTGATTTCATCTTCCTGTTCTTCTAGGACAACCAAGTGTTTGGATTCCATTTCATTCACTTCAAAAATTAGTTTCTGCATTGCAATGTCTATTTCTTTGTGCATGTCTTCTTCACGTTTGCTAATAGCTGATGCCAATTTCTGGGAGTTTTTGTTAAGATCATTTGTCTGAACTGGGATGCTAGATGCAATCTCTTGGTATTTAGGAAATATGGAATTTTCTAATTCTTGCAAGTCTCTGTCTAATTTCTTTTTCTTGTTCTCTAGAAGTTTTGAAATTTCAACTAGTTCGTGCCCGTGATGTTCTCCAAATGAAATACACTGCAAACAAATAGGAATGTCACATTGTTCGCAGTGAAGTTCACATAACTTTTTAGAATGTTTAGAACAACTAGGAGCTAATCCACGCTTTTTAAAAACGACCACTTTGTGTTCCGAGGACTCATCTAAGATATGTTCCCCTGCACAGGTTTTACATAGATGTATGTGACAAATGTCACAGTATAAAGGGGGGATAGGAGTCTTACAAAGACGACACCGTAAAACATCCTGGGCACTAATGCGGGGGTCCATGGCCACCTTAATCTTTAAACCAAGAGACAAATAATTATTCAGTTCATAAATAACTATAAGTATTTTCATATCATAAGTCTTAACCTTGCAATGAAAACAAAGTAAGTTTACCAAAAAAGGTCTAACACATTACTAAATGTGCAAAATATTTATCACAGATTATCTCTTCATTACCAGCTGTTTTTATTAAGTTAAAATAAACAAACCTTATATACGTTCAAAAGGCGCATTCACAATCATTTCTTCCTTGTCCTTGTGGTCTTATCACGTGGTTTATTTGAACATGAACACAAGTGCCCTTTCACCTTATTGAAACATTTCAGTATCGAGAACTTAATATATAAAATATCGCAAACATGTTTTGATAGATATAACAATGATGAACAAGACATAAATTACACAGGGCGAAAAACCATCTTTAAGCAAGTCCTTAAAGGTGGCTTAAAGGTGGTGTAAAGGTTGCTTAAGGTCAAGGTACCTACAGGTTTATAAAATTTAAAATATAAATTCTTTCCATGATGCTTCATAACAATAGCTTTGTTTGATAGTGTGTACCGGGACAAAAATGTTTGGTAAACACAATGAAAAACCATGTTTTAAACGGTCATTTTTTTTATTAAATACGAAGAAAGTAAGGGACAAATTTCAGAGTGTTGTTCATTTAAAAAAAAATATATATATATATCTAGAATACCTACAGTCTCTCCAAAAACAGAATTCAATAAGCTCTTGACCTCCTCTTTAAAATGATGTCAAATTGAATATAGCTATCAGGATTACTTTCCCATTTATTTAATATAGAATGTCAAGATTTAAAGTTAGGTACCAGTTAGGTACCAGTTTTAGACAGGGGGGTCTGGGGGAGGCTACTGGATTTTAGAGATTTTGTAGGTGAAAATTAAGTCTTCAGCTATATAAATATATAAAACAAATATTTGCAAAAGTTGCAAAAGTTGTAATTTTACTGAAGTTTTAAAACAAGATTAACATTTAAACTTTGTTTCTTGAAGAACAAATCTGGAAAATATTTGAACTCAAGCTCAATTTTGAATGGCTGATTGATGCAGGATAGGATAGATTAAATAGAAAAATTTTATTCTATCTTTTATTATGTATCTTGTATTCTGCATTCTGTATCCAGCATTCTATTTTATTCAGTGTAAGCTTAATGGCAAGCGGCCTTGTACTCATTTTCGTGCATAATATTACATATGGGTTACTTGCATTATATTACAGCAAAAGCTAACCCTAATGTCCAGATAACTCCTCCTTCAGTTTTTAAAATAAGAAGGTTTTGTTTTGCAGATCAATTGTACATATATCAGAGATGTGCATAACTTTTTGGTTTTTGATAGTTTTATGAAAAATAACAGCGGAATCTTTTTTTTTTTTTTTTTTTTTTTTTTTGCGAATATAGGGTACCCTTATTATTAATATAACTCCTCCTATATTTTTTTCAAGATCGCTTTTGCATACTAGACTTTGACCCGTGCGTGCAGGGGTTGACATTGCACATTAAATCGAAAATTTATGAAATAGATACATCGACACACCTATTGTTGACTTTAGAATAACCAAGTTTTAAGCTTACAATAATGCTATCAATTTTACTTTATTCTGCTTTATTAGAATAATCTAACTGTGTCTCGGGACAGGCTTTCACTACGATTGAAATGCCTCCCATATACACTTTATATACTAGAAAATTGCAGATCGAATCGCCCCGAATATATTTTAGTAAAAATTAATGAAGTTGCATTGAAATAAAAGTAAAATTATTTATAACAAACCATTTTGAGGCTGTATATAACATTCATTTAAAAATTTAATTCTATTCTTTAAGATTTTAACATTTTTTCACTAACGTTTTTTACTCGCTTCAAATTTACACATCACGTTGACATTCGAAACTTCAGGGATTTTTCATAGTAAATGCACTGTTTTAGAGTTATATCTCGTATTTTCCTCTAATATTTAGCAAATTTCCAATGAAAATTTACACATACGTGTATTATCGTGTCTTAGTTTATCCATGCAAATGTGATATTTTGGAAACATAAACTAAAGAGCCTCCCGTGATTTAGCGTGAATGTAATGCACATGCGCAAGATTGTAAATTCTATAAAATCCAGATGATTCGCGGAATTTTTTGAGAATTTTCTTTGATTATCAATTAGTGAAGGTTGATTGAGAAAAATTAAAAAACAAATTGGTAATTTTAAGTACCAATGTTGTTTAAGATATATAAAGCAAAAGACAGTACGCTTCCGATTTATCGGTATTACAGCCCAATAATTCGAGTATACTATTTTAATATAGTAGTATATGAGATGTGCATATTCAAGGATTTTGATTTTTAGCAATTTATGCGGAAAATACCAGCATATCGTAATTTTATTGTATAATATTTCAGGAGCTATTTGTCAAAAAAACTCCTTCTACAGTTTTCAAGATAAGATCTTGTTTCATCTTCTTTCGTTTGCAGATCATTTGTTTAAATATTGAGATGTTCATATTACACTGGGGCTGTATTTATCCTGACGCGAGAAATCCGGACGCTTAAGTTAACGGTCAATTTTATTTGGAAACAGTGTTAATATGTTATTTTGTTACATATATCCGGAATTTTGCGTTCCGGTTCCGAACGGTTTGCTTTTACCATAAATCGTTTATTTATAAATTTTGCCTCATTTAACCAGACGGTAAAATTTAATGGTACTCCGATTAATACAATGAAAACATTAGGCCCGTTAATTGAGATTCACGCATTTTCACCTGAAAACCCCCATAAGTAGCTGGTATAAATACTCTGATTCATAAATCACAAATATAACGAACATTGCTGGTTAGACAGAATTAGTCACGCCTCACTGCAAGTGGCTTGAGTATCTTTACACTGTGCACCTGTCAAGTGACACCACTTTTTAAAACACTTCTCTTCTCCAAAAGAATAATAATAATTATAAATCTGGAGCGCTTTTCATAGTTTGTGGTATCTGTATTCAAAAAAGGTTATTTTTGAACGAAGTTTCTCACGAATGCTTTGTTAGATTAAGTTGAGACCTGAAGTTTCGGAAGAAAACAATAAGGAAAGCATTTCAATTGATCAGAAGTGCATTGTTGGAAAATTGACGTGTATAGATATACCGTAGATTGTTAAAAATCTAACGTTAATAGGCCCATTTTACACTTAGACACAACATATTTAGCTACATGTTGCTATTATTATAGTTTGGTTAACATTTCCTGACTAAAACAATATGAAGCAGGGTTGTCCTGTATTAAAACGGGTGAATATCAAAGGAAAATTCTAATTTTTGTTATTTTGTATGATGGTCAATTGCAAAGAAAACAATATTAACACCCATTTACATGTAAACATATCAATAATCAGTTATGACAGAAATAAACTAATGTTAGATATCTGGAAGCCTTAACTATCCGGACGATTTGACTTTGAAACGAAATAGCTCGGATAAATGAGGCTTCACTGTACTCAGATTTTATCTGGTTGTAGAATTTAGTCATTTCTTAACAAATTGTTGCATATAGCGTATCCTATTAGGACGTATAAGTCTCGTGCAGTGTTCAAGATAAAACTTTTATTTTCAGTTCTATTAGACATAACCATTAGAAGTGCATATCACTTGTATTTTGTTTGGGGAAATACCAGCTACTCGTATTGAACTTACAACCTTGTTCCATTATATTGCACACACGGTGCATCATTTGCTCAGATAACTATTCATAAATTTTTGAAGATATGAAGCCATTGTCAGTTCAATTATACAGATATGCACAATAGAAATAAAAATAATACTTTTGATAATTATGAAAAAAATACTTAAATAAAATTATGACCAGGTATATTTCGGGTTGGAATCGGTCGTAGGTAGTGTTTATCAATTCAGGGTCAACAAATACGGCATTGTTCCCACAAAAGAAAAGAAATATTACTTCAAAATTACAGAGTTTGTGTAAAAAAAAAGGGTGACCAATTATTTTTTTTATAATGTTTTTCTTATTTATATCCTGCAATGGTTTGTATCAACCTCTAACGTTAAAACACCGCTTAATGATACAAATATAATTAAGCGTTGCAATTGTAAACCCTAATGCTATAATATCAACCACTAATGATAAATCGCCGCCTAATTATACAATTTTATCATTTAGCGCCGCGAATGCAAAGCAGACCTAACGCTTAATGAAACAAGCAAAAAGCCACATCGTCAACCTGTAATGATACAAACATTTTTATAGCAAACCAAAATGTGAAACTCACGCCATTTAAAAAAAAAGAAAGATGAATGCCAGGAAAATTATACATACAGAAGGAATATTTTATCATTACTTATTATCCAATACAATGTCGTACCATACGAAACAATACCATAATGTAATATATTACACGTGACAATATATCAAATCATGATAAATTTTCATATAATTAGTATGATACAATATCATATTATATAATAAAAAAGATTTTGGAATGCATACATTAGTATACAATATCGTATCATATGATACACTATTGATACATATGATACAATATTGTATCATATAATATAACAAAATTTCATATTCTAGAATATCGCATCACATGATTGAATGCCATATCATGTCATATTCTACAATATTGTTCCATATGGTATAGTGCATTAGGGGTGTTATTTTTCTTCTTTAGAGCCACTAGATCAAATTCAGTTAAGAAGGATGATAGAAATCTTTATTACTTAATTACTTAATAAATATTTGTTATTTATTTCTTTACACCCGGAAACTGTGTGATTGATAATGTTGTCTACCGTGTTAGCTAAGATATTATTTGTACATTGATTTAAATCTCTATACATTGCTAATTTAGCCTTATTTGAACACCATTTTTGGGAGTTGATTTTAATCAACTCTCCTATGCAGTTACTCTGACAAACCGAAAGTGAAACAGTATTTGGACCACAAATCATCGCCGCTAACAAGAATTAGTTCTTGAGAATAATTAATTAATTGAAAATAATGTATGCTAAAGCATTGTTTTTCAAGGAAACATATTAATAAATACCTTAAAAATAGTCAGATTTTAAATGGTACGAACAATTTAGATATATTTTGTAGTTGTATGTATTCTTACGCCAGAGTTCAATATAGTCTCGTTCAACTCGACGCTCGACTGTCTCCGTAAATCTCCGACATGCAGAGAGTCTCTCTTGCTTGTCTGGGATTAACGGCGATAGCCGAACGTTTGGTTGAACGAGATGAGAGTTCAATATTGCTTGGATCCATAAATTTTCCAGAAATATTTCTATCACTGATACATAGTTTGACTGAATTTATTCTACCTTTATATATTAATAAAAGTCTCACACAAGGAATTAATTTTACTATATGTTACTATATTGCTTTAATTCAGTTAATTAATGAACTATACTCTCAGCATATAATTCATGAAAGAAAAATTTTAGTTAAATGCTTCAAGAAAAATTTTAGATCAGAAAAATAACGCCTTATGCGGCTTCTAAGAGAGATAATATTGAGAGTAAACATACCTAACCCCAACTACATGCGGGTTCCAGATGTTGCATCATGCGCATCTAAAAAATATTTCCATTGATTTTAGTGTGACAATTCCACTAAAATAATAATTCTCCTAGCCACTGAGTCCAAAATGAATACTATAGGCCTAAAATAAGGTGCCAAAAAAGGAAAAAAAGAAAAGAAATTCTCTATATATATGGAACTACAATTTACTATGTTAAACTTGATAGGCTTTTTCCTTGCGTAAGACATTTAATATGATTCATATGGAGTTTTATCAACATTATGTGTCAAAAAAGTCCAAAAATTCATATTATAAAAATGTGCGTTATTCAAATACAGATTAGAAACTACCTGTACTTGTCATGCAAAATAACATATCATTGATTTTGAAATAAATAAACCTCGATGAAATCAACTCCCGTCAGTTCTTCCGTACTTTGATTTTTGCTAGCTTTATGAACCTATGCTATTTGTATATACCTGTGTGCTACACGCAATCATTATCTGTGGAATCTATACAACTCTAAATACTCTTTAATGTCGGTATTTTTTTCAAAGCAATATAAAATTAGATGACAAAAATAATAACCATAGTATTTTAGGTAAGACAATGTGCTGCCTTGTGGACAGCTAATTAGATTTTTGTGCTTTAAGGTATTGTCTACTTTGTTTGTTCTTGTCAATAAATAAATGATTAAAAAAAAAATATTTGTTATTTTTCAAAGTTAAAGACACTAGAATGTCCTTCGCAGAATATATCAATTTCATTGCCACTTTTTTTACCTTGTTTTACTAAAATTGGTAATTTTTTGACAAAATAAGTTTTTAAAAACTGAATATACTGACTTTAAAGTCATGTTTGATAAAATTTCAATAAATAGCAATAAACATATGTACTTAAAATCAGTTAGAACGTTGGCTTTGATTTATGATTAACCCAACAAACTTTAAACTTCATACTTCAAAATTACCGTTTTAGACTCTTGAATTCATAAAAATACATCACAAATTTTTTTTTGTTTTTACTGCGAGGGTGTGCACTATAAATTTCACGACCTCTTTCTTACCATTTAATGAGGGATACTGTGTTAAGCAGTGCACCTATCCTCTTTTAGAATTTGTTAAATGTTTCTCTGTTACGAGCAAATAAAATAAATCCAGATTTCTTCAGTCTCTCTGATCTAAAACAGTATTTGTGACAATGACTACTTAAGAGCCGTAAAGTACGGGGGAATCTAACAAATCATGTAGATGTCATAGATAAAATACATCAAAGCATCATTAAATCAAATCAGTTAAGTAAATATATAACGGAGTTAGCAAATCAAAGCAGCAAAACAATGATATTCACGTGGTCAGTGTCCTGCATATCTTAAATTTGGTAGAAATCATTATGGATAGGATTATATATACTGTTTACATTCAATACCCAATTTCTTTCCAAAAGTGAAATAACTGCAAAACTTATATAAAAGGACATCAATAATTCAAATTTAGTTAAACTTTGTTTAAACCATCCTTTTTTGTAAATGAATATAGTAAATATTGATTTTAAAAAATCCCCTGGGTATATGTTTAACACATGTTCTGTGCTGAAATAGAATGATATACATAATTCTTTTATTTAGCCGTGTATTTTGTGTGTTTTTGCAAGTGCTTTATGAACTTAGGTATGCGATGTGGTCCATGCATATCTTGTGTTTATTTTCTTAATCAATGTCAGGGGGTTTGATGCACTTTAAGAATAAGTCTATGCATGATAAAGATATAGTCTACTATATTTAATCTTTAAAATTTTATCTTTTATGCGTGTTTTTTTTAAATATTTCTGGCCAACTAATAAACACATTTTTCGGCACAAAATTGATTTTTCAAAGACATTTTTTATTAGAAAACAAACCTTTTTCAACAGCTTTTACCATTTTTTGAACACCACAGGATCACGAAATTAGAGGCCCAGGGATCACACCGCTCACCTGAGCAACACTTTAAAAATAGGTAAAATATTGATCCCCCTCCTCCCCCTGGGTGGTCAAGATTTGAACAAACTAGAATCAAAACTACATAAAGATCTTTACACATAAGTTTCAACCAGTTCTTGGTAAAAAGATTTTTAAAGATTTTCATGATTTTCATGATATACTACTATGTAACAATTTGACCAAATCCCCCAAATCTGTGGCCCCAACCTACCCCCAGGGTCATGATATGACCTAATGTTAATACAAAAATGCATATAAAGTTTCATTATACTATTTCCTATTTTTTCCTTTGAAATACGGTGTAATCCTTCTTTTTTACACACTTGAATTTCCTTGGCCCAAAGGTGATCTGTGCCAAGTTGGTTGAAATTAACCTAGTGATTCTGTAGGAGAAGACGTAAATTCGAACAGTTTACAACAACGACGATGACGACGACAAAAAGAGGACAAATGTTATATGTGGCGGGAAAAGACGCTGTATAAATCGGCTGAACTGTCCTTGACAATTAACAAAAATAATTCTAAACAACATTGTTTATACCTCTATTATTTAAAAACGATTTTTGGTCAACGAAATTTATGCATAGCTTGCTAAACTTTTATGAATTATATTATCACGATTTTGCAATTGCATCGGCAAATTTGCCAATCTAAATGTGTCCATTTAGGTCACTTAAACTTTGTCTTTTTTTAACTTTTCACAACCATATTGTGTTGAATGATGGGCCGTTATCTCTTTTTTTTAAAAGTGTACATCAATCGAATTACAGGGAAGTGCAGGATATCTATAGGGCTATTATTTTCAGGTTTCAAATTTGAGCTGTACGGTTACCACCAGGTGGTTTCTAGGGGTTTATATCTCCCTTGCCTTTGATCACAAGACGCATCTATATTTCTTATCCAGGCGATCTTTACTGCATCCGAAGTTGTCAATGCTCCTACAAATTATTAAGGCATCAATCATCTTGATTTCAATTAAAGTATACCGATGATAAGGTATAATATATTTTCTGATCGAGTTCTCTCAGTACTTTGATGACTTTCCTTATTTGCCGTTAGCTTCCACTGGCTTCATGGCTGCTGTTAGCGGCTGTTAACTTGAGCATGGTTATAATGCCTAACAATGGAGTAAACTTTTCATAATTTTAATTTCATCATTCTGGGTGATGCAATTTCATATCAAATAGTAGGGGAAAATCGTTAATGCAAGTATAATTCATGAACGTTATCGAATATACTCTGTCATCGCCGATAAACAAAATTTTGTTTATGGTGTCTTGTATCTAAAAATTATTCTAATGTGTCGTCGCTCGTAATATTAATGAGATACATGAAAATGTAACTTGTTAAGGTGGAATAACACATCATCACGAAATGGCTGACCGCTGATCGAAACGACATTTCGTTTTATTAAAAGGATTTTATGGATTGTAACATGTTACTTAATCTATAGCCGAGTGGATAAAGTGTCGGACTTGTGATCCGTACATTCCAGAGGGACTTTTGTTGTTACTTTCTGGAGTAATAATTTTAGATATTCATTTTTTATCCCCAAACTGCAAATTTTGCTGATTTGACATTTGTACCGTTTATTTATCGTATCTTTCATTATCAAAAGATTTCCTGTTAATTTGAGTGACTTTTTCCTGGTGTGTTATTCCACCTTAAGATGACAACCACACCGGTACCCCGATACAATACGACAGTGTCTTGTTACAAGGAAGGATTTTTTCCGTAAAATATACCCCCTTCTTCCCGGTCCTTTTATTAAACTGCAGTAAAGATTACAATATTGTAAAGACTATTTAACAAATAATAACAAATTATACTGAAAAACTTTAATCGATAAGTGGGTCATTATTATACAGGGGTCACTTTTCTTCATATAGAGTGTGCTCATTTTTATCAAAATGACACTTATTCGCTATTTGAGAGAGAGAGAGAGAGAGAGAGAGAGAGAGAGAGAGAGAGAGAGAGAGGGAGAGAGAGAGAGAGACAAACAGACAGACAGACAGACAGACAGAGACAGAGGCAGAGAGAGAGAGAGAGAGAAAGAGATAGACAGAGAGAGAGACAGAGAAAGAAATCAGCTTGAAAAACCGGTATATTGTACCAATGTAAACTAAAACATGGCATGCGCCTTGTTTACAAGTAAAGAAAGAAAGAATTTTGAGCTCTGTAATTCGCTTATAACTGTACGACTGACACCCAAATTTTAGTTCATCACTAGAAATCTTTTCTAAAGCATTCATTTGTAATAAAACAATTTTAAAAAAATGTTTTTAGGTGAATGACAGTAGCCAGTATCTGCATGCTACAATATTTTA
Source organism: Magallana angulata (assembly GCF_025612915.1). NCBI lineage: Eukaryota > Metazoa > Mollusca > Bivalvia > Ostreida > Ostreidae > Magallana > Magallana angulata. The sequence goes on along the minus strand of NC_069115.1, from coordinate 18,438,994 downwards.
AGATAAATGCTTTATGATGACTGTCAACATCCAGTGCTTTCTGGTTGCAATATTATAAAAAATTTATACAAATGAATATCTAATTAAGACAACAATTTTTATTTTTAGATAATTATTTTCACCATGAATTGACTTTATTGAATGCCAACTGACTTTGTCAGACTAATATAATTTAACTATTTATTACAAAGTAAGTCTGTTGATATAATTTATTTCAAATTAATGGGCTTGTGGACGATATTTAAATTCAGAATATGACATCCATTTCTACTGTAATTTTGGAAAGCAAATTTGTTATTCCGTAGCATAGATCGCTATTTCGTAACTTTTCCCAGCATTTTTAGATTAAGAGGTTTAAACCATACATATTGGGTTTAAAAATATCACTGACGCTATCATTTAACGGGTATATAATAATTACATCTCTAATAATTCTCTTAGGGATAAAAAATGTTACTTTGAAAACCAGGGTACATAACTTTTGCTACGAAAAAAACCCAAAAACAAAACAAAATAAAACGCACTTTTAGAAAAATTTGCATTAAGAGATTTTTTTTTTTTAAAAATATATAAAATTTGATTTCCTTCACTGTGATTTTGTTGATCTCGGCAATGAAAAGGTTGTTTCTAGTACCCACATATAAACCCCATGGACGCTGTAAATCACAGTTGTCAATGTAGCAGATGTACCCGATCCAGGATGTGGATGCCGCGGTTGTCAATGTTTGATGTCAGGAAAAGACTCTGCCTGTATGTAGTGATGCCGACTGACGTAAATGATTCATTTGTAGAACTTGCAGTTGCACGACCAATGCATGTAAATCAAAGTTTCCTTGTCTGATAAACAAACATTCCTGTACGAGCGAGATGGTCAGCTACACAAATATCCATGTACATGATTTACAAATATATCATGTAATTTTGATTACTTATTACTTGAATACAGAGGATGTTCTTGTCACTGAACTCAATGATTTGATTCTCAGTGGAGCCAGAGTAACGCACATCTGTTGTTTGTTTACATTCATTACTGTATATAACATTCAGGAAGTCACCCGTGTAGGTACTACAGACAAAGAAAACATACGACCTCTGTACTCTGATCACTATCTGAATCTATGTTATCTTCATCTTTATTCACAGTTCTTCTACTGTTACCATTATAATCTTGGTCACCACTCTGTGACACAGTAATGCCCCGAGGCAAATTGCCTGAATAGTTCTGGATTGACTTCACTAGATAACCATTAGGGCTGTAAAGTCTCATTTTGTTGTCTCTACCACGAGTCAACATTTTATCATCACTAAGACACGAATCACTGTAAAATTCCTTATAGAACCTCTATACACAGTTATTATATTATTGATGAACCGTGGTTAATCAGTGAAAGGTCTGTCTAAAACATTTGCGAGATCTATCGAGTAGCCATGTTCTTCTGTTTTGATAGGTACCCTGGCAGTGTGCAATCGTAACAAACACATTGGATGGTAGGTATTTACAATTACAACATCAACGAACATTCAGTTACGTGTAACCATAAGTTTGATTTAGTGCATTGGATAAGAAATCACGTATGCGTTAGCCTCGCATAGCATCGTCAATAAATATACAATCAATCACCAAAAAGTTTAAATATTTATTCAATTCAAGCACAAGTGTACAGTCATTAAAACAGCATTTCAAACTGTATTGAATATGTTCACAATTGATACTTAAGATATTCAAAACATAGTACCAAATATCAGTTTGTTAGTTTTTTTTTGGGCGGGACACAAATCTAATGGATTTGGGCCTACTAGGTTTACCAATAATGTTGGCGATACGGTAAGATTGTTTATGTAAATTTTTATAGAACACGGATTAAATGTTATACTGAATTTTCTTTATTTTACCTGTGTAGCGCTCAGCTACAAACAGGTTGTCTCTAGTATCTATGCATAAACCGTATGGATGCTGTAAATGACAGTTGTAAATGTAGCAGAGAATCTGTCCGTCTTGATCCAGGGTGTGAATACATTGGTTGTTAATGTCTGATTTAAGGATGCGACTCTTGCTGTCTGTAGTGATGCCCATTGGTTCAAATGGTTTCTTAGTTGGAAAGGGGGGACCCGTTTATGTAAAACGGAGTTTTCCTGCATCATTAACCACTACGACTGCACGGGTATCGGTGAAACTGTCAACTACACAGATATCTTGGTTCTTGTTCTCACAGATGTATTTGGTGTGTTTATGCGGTGAATAGAGAGGTTCCCCTTTGTCATCAAATTCAATGGTTTGCTTTTCTGTGGAACCAGAGTAGCGTGCAACGTTTGCTTGTTTCTTATCATTACTATTCATGACAACCAGCAGATCCCCAGAAGAGGTACTACAAGCATAGCAAGGTCTCCATCCCTATAGTCTGATCAATGTCCGTATCTCTGTCTTTTTCACCACGTTCACAGTTCTATCATTAAAATCAGTATAAACAAGTTCACCACTCCGTGTCACAGTTATGCAACGTGCCTTGTTCCCTGACTTAGTTTGGATTGACTTCATCAGTTTTCCTTGAATGTTGTAGAGTCTCATCATGTTATCATGACCACAGGTCCATACTTCATCATTGCTCAGACAGGACACAATGCGTAAATTATTAGATTCTCCATACTCGATGTTTATATCTGTGATGGTCTGTGGTACATCAATGAACCGTTTGTTCGGAGGTGGGAACTCGGCATTTGGTAAATCCATTGTATATCCATGTTCATCTGTTTTTTTTACCTAATGATGACAAAGATCCAATTTGCTGATAAATCTGTTCTTTGTTAACAATCTGAGGAGTGAACCTTGGTAAGAAAACTATAAGAGTTGGAGGCAATCTTTGAAATTCGGCATTCCGCGATTTTCAGTAATTTATTCAGATCAGCATTGATAAGTGCTATTTCAGAAATGCTGTGTTTGATTTCATTTTCCTGCTTATTTAGGAAAACCACTTGCTTAGATTCCATTTCATCCACATCAGATTTAAATTTCTCGATAGCAGTGTCTATTTCTCTTTCCAAATCTTCTCCGTGTTTTTCTATAGCTGTTTTCAGTTTGAGGGAGTTTTCATTAAGATCAGCTTTTTGAACTAGGATGTCAGATGCCATCTCTTGATATTTAGGATAAATGATACTTTCTAATTCTTGTAAATCTCTCTGTAAAGTTTCTTTCTTGTTTTCTACAATTTTCAAAATTCCAACCATTTTATGGCCGAGATGTTCCCCAGAGAAGACACAATCCACGCAAATAGAAAAGGCACATTGTTCGCAATAAAGTTACATACTTTTGTGGAATGTATTAAACATTTCGGATTTAATCCCCGTATTTCAAATGACACTACTTTGTGACATGTCGATTCATCAGAGAGATGTTCCCCCACACACGCTTTGCACACATGTATGTGACAAATGTCACAGTACATAGGAGGGCCCGGGGTCTCACAGAGATGACACCGTAACACATCTTGGGCCCCGCTTCGGGGGTCCATTGTCAGATACTCGATAGATGTTAACAGGATTCTGAAATTTAAAACAGATTGGTTAGTTCATCCCCATTGATATGTATCTATTGACCTTGGCCTTTTCACAATAGAAATAGAGCTGTTGAATTTAGCAGATCACATAAAACTTAACTGGTACTAGAGCAGTCATCGGCTAATATTTACGTTCTGTTATGGTATTTGATATACTGAATATATCTGAAAAAATATTCGACAATCTAAGTGGTTGAATCCTTATCTTTCTTTCTTTTAAGTTATTTTAATAGATAAAACATAGCACAAGTAATTCAAGTTTTCCTTTTTTGCTAATTTATGACGAAAGACCAGATATAGACTAAATAATTACAGCATAAAATAATTATTTAATGAATGAATACACTAAATACTTATTTAATAACAAAACAAATGCAAGTACTGTTAATGTCAACTATTGTTACTGTATTGAACAAATTACTAACTATGGTACCTATCTATATATATTTCCCACATATTATTGCGTAAACTACGTGTTTTAACTGCATTACGAATCGTATCCTTTAGAATATACCGTATTTAATTTCCTTCACTTTTTTGCCATTGACATAATGCCTAATTGAATGCAAAATAGGAACTGTTAAAGGGTTCCGACTTATTGCCCAAATAAGATATAATAGCTTAGTATATAGAATATAATATCCCAAACGGGATCTTAAACAACAGTTTAAAGAATACCCGGCTATGTTAAGGCTGTCCCATTGATTTCACAGTGAAGTGTAGAAAGTCACTTGTCTGTACTCAATAATATATGACGTCATAATTAGCTTTGACGTCATGATCTGCATTCCATTCGATCATTCTCAGGGAATGTATCGTAACGTAAGAAGCGAATTTTTTGGAACATTAAAAACCGCTTGATTCATTTGTATAGACTCTGTTGTAAATACTTGTGATACTATTTGTGGTTTAAGGAAAAATTTCTCTTTTTTAGCATTGTAAATTTATATATTACATTTGCGGCATTGAAATCTAAATACTTTAGGTTATTATATCTCATTATGGCTGAGATAGTAGCAGCTAGCTTAACCGCTAGGTCATTGATATCTAGGTTTCCTAACGGCCCGCTAGTTTAGCCGCTATGGGTTTCTTGTTTGAAGTTAGTTATATTCGACAACAGTTTTATTACATCGGTATATATTTGTTAATCTGAAGCTGATATACACGTTCAAATTCATAACTTGTTCAAAAAGCACTAAATAAGATAAATATCACGTTTGTTACAAAGTGTTAACTAAGATAGACATCTTCAAATTTAGGCTACAAATATATACGTAGCGGCTACGTTAGCTTGCCGCTCAACTGCGTAGCTGCTTAGGAGTCCTAGGTAGCAGTAAGTAGCAACTACGATATTTAACGCATCCCAGCAGATAAGTCATCTTATATTTTTATCCTATTACGTCATTTCCTCAACGCTGAAAGTTAAATTATGTAAATCTAAATTAACAAGTAATTATCATATCCTTATATGCAATGCGGTAAATAAACGTTTCTTTGCTCGTAGCAGACATTTAACATTTTCATGTTCGTCTTTGACTACGCCAGTTTCAACCAAGCTTGACATTAAACAATATTGGTTAAGACACTCAACATTCAGATCAAGGATTAAAAGATTAATTCTCCCTACCAACGATAATACGGTGGGTTGCTGTTCAGCCAACTTTGGGATTGGGGGTTGGGACTAGTAGTTGTTGTTGATATAATTAGAATGATTTTATTTCTGTATTTAAAAAACCCAAATATTTAACTTCACTTTCATTAAATACATCAAAAGACCCAAAAATTGGTAAGAAGAAAAAATCGAATTAAAAACTCAAAATTATAGTGAAATTAAAAGTATATTAACATTTATAATCATGGTCATCTGGCGTATTTCTCTCCTTAGATCGTAATATCTCACACCGTAATTTACATTTGTCGACACGCCGTGTTTGGTCCGAAAAATGGTGTTTGTAAAATTCTCCCTTGCCACAATTGAGCTTGCATAATAAGACTCCAACAAATTATCATGGGCACATAACTCATTTGCCTTTTCATTTTGAAAGCTGAAGGTATTTGTTTTAAAAAATATCACCAATAGCATCATTAAAGATATTACCACTACCCTCTCGGTCGGGTGACAGTGCGGGAAATAAGAACATCACATTGTCAATGACAGAGATTTTTTTTTTTCAAACCGAGGGCAACGACACATTACTTATCAGTGTACAACAATATGTACAGTGGCGATAGATACATACCTGTATAAGAAGTCCTAAACAACATCATTATGTAGAGTGTGTTATGACTATGAAAAATTGGTTAAAAGTATGTTTTTGCGATTCCCCTATCTCCTTTTTTGGGGGGTCACATATTTGAAATTTTGGTTTGTCTCCCGTTTCTTTTAGCAGTTGATAAGCCTTTTTTAGACTAATTGGAGAATGTTTTTTTTTTAATTATAGGCTAAACATCTGAGAAGCATAGAAATCTTCAGTACATGTATATAATAATCTTTTGATGACTTTAATTGCACATATATATTTATAATGAGTAAAAATAAAACCCCAAACTCATTTAATTATTTATTTTTTTATTTTCTATAAATACTTTAAATAATGACAGAAGGAATGAAATAAATTTAAATAACTGTAATGCAAAGTATATCGCATGAAGAAATAACAACTTCCTGTTGCATCTTGTGGAAACAAAAAAGGATAAATTAAATATGTTATATGTTTTTACTTTAAAAATCGTAGCAAATGGAACAATAATACAACAATGTTTTTCTTTAACTACGGTTAAATACCTAATTACTGTTAGTAGCAGGCTTGGGGCGAATTACATTGTAAAGTAATGCATTACATTACCATTACTTCATGAATTTGGGCATTAAATTACTATTACCATTACTTGATTTTCTTGAAGTAATGCATTACATTATCATTACATGGGTAAATTAAAGTAATGCATTACCATTACCATTATTTTGTTTTAAAAAGTAAAGCTAATAAAGAGTTTTTGCAAATGTTTCAAATATAAAACACTCTTTAAAATATTTATAGCAGGTTCATGTTCTGTATCAGATTCAAATTCAATGACTATACAAGGGTTATTCTTTATTTGCTCAATATATAATCATCTTGTGGCATTATGAACAACATATTACTTAAGTAAAATGATATTTATAGACATTTGGCATGATACAATGTAGGATACGAAATAGAGACACAGAATGATCGACATGCATAACAAAAAACAATTTATGGAATAATGTTGCGGTATCAAAAGCTAAATAGAGATATTTCCCCAGATTACACAAATCTTTATAATTTTGGACACTTAATTGTATAAATTCATAAACAGATGGTTTTTCCCAGTTGTATATCTTAAGATACGGTATTTTAATCATATTTCTTTCTTCTGAGGACACTTTAAGACAAAAGATTGCTGTTGCACTTTATGATCGAAGTTTTAAAGGGAATGATAGACAATAATAGGCAATAATAGACAAAATACATGAATCTTGTATTTTCTATCAGTCCAAACTAATGTACTTAATATAAGAGAGAGAGAGAGAGAGAGAGAGAGAGAGAGAGAGAGATAAAGAGAGAGAGAGAGAGAATAAGTAACTAAAAATATTTTCAAATGGGTTATAATGCTGGAAGTGATATTGATTTTCATCATGGATGGACAGTCCATCATTTTGCTTTTAAAGGTGCATGTCTGTCTCCTATTCTATTGGGACATAGCGAAGGGAAGGGGATTGGGGTGTTTAGCACTTCTTATAACAATAGATTGTTTTGATACTTAGATTATCCTGGGGGGCATAGTGTGTTGTTGACACATTTCTTATTGAAGTGCAGACTAATTAGAATAAATTGTTTAAATAATTAAAACTCTTAATAACAACACTCTTGAAAATGTTATGAAATTGTGCTGATATATTTAGTCATATTAACAATTCAAAAATGAATCTTTAACAATCTTTTTAATAATACAATTAAAACATTTTAATCTCAAAAATTATTTCTTTCTTCTTTAAAAATAGATTCAATCAAATTCTATTTCAACTATTCATTTATTCACATTTTTTAAAGTGAACATGCATAAATAAGCATAATAATGCAAAGTAATGCCATGTAATGCCAGCATTACACTAGATTTTGGAAAGTAATGAATTACATTACCATTACTTGCAATGCTAATTTTGTGGCATTACACATTACTAGCATTACTTTGAAAACATGTAATGCATTGCAACGCATTACCATTACATTTAGCATTACCCCAAGCCTGGTTAGTAGCAAGTGGAGATATTTAAAACCTTAAATTCACTATTGGCATCATTAAACCTAAATAATAGATAATGAGAAAACAGTTGTTAGAGTGGAATATTTTTCATAGATAAGCCTGATATATTTCTGCAGTAAGCCAGTAACAAACCTACCAAGTGTTTTGTTGTCCTGACAACATGAAATAGTGAAACAGTGGCCTTAAATCTTGTCCAAATTAAAACAGTAAGGCTCTTCTGTAAAGTTTCAATAATTCTGAAACTATTTTTCAATTTTGATAGTTTATCAATTGGCCTCTGTTAAATAAATGATCGTATATAACACACTATTGGGATAATTTATGTCCTACATGTGAAATACAACTTGCACATTCTTGGAAACATTTATTCAAAGCAATATGAGCTGTATTTTATAGAATTTTATTTTGCAGCAAAAACCTACTAGTATGATAAGTTTGCCTGTAACTTAAACTTTTATGAAAAATATGATTTGGAAAAATCATTAATTATTGTCAGGAGAAATATTTCAGTTATAAGGAATATGAAGCAGATCAATTTTTATACAGGACCACAATATTTCAATTATGTTCCAATTAAGGCATCTTAATAGCTTTTCCCTTAAAAACAGAGCTAACAGAAATTTAAAGACCATGATATTTTTGTCATTTTAGTAGAAAATAACATTTTCTTTAAAAAAAATTCAACATGAAAATTGCAGCTCATATTGCTTTAAAACAATCCAATGCTTCTTTTTTGTAATGTTATATGCAGGTATGAATATAGCTAGCACTTCCGATTTATTTTTAGTAATGCTGCCACGCACCACCTCTATTAGCCGTATGGAAAACAACAAAAATTCTATTGTTTATATTTACGTCTCCCTCTGATTTATGTAATACATCATTCATAAAGATTTATTAAAGATATGTAAAAGTATCAATATTGTTGACCAGAACGTAACACAGAAGGAGCAGCACGTTTCTCTATATATGTGAATGTTACTATAGTATAGTACATGTATCTAGAACTGTTTGGAGGTTTGGTCGTGGGGTCAGTCCGTTTAAGTCCGTGAAGTTTGTGTTCTTAATGTAGCTTCAATTTTAATCAATCAAAAAATAATCCATGCAAAGGCAACACAAAAATACAAAGAAGATTTCATGCAAAGTAAAGTTTATCTATCATAGTTACTTAAATTTTTAGTGTACTAAACGATATTTCTGAAGTAAAACGATTAACTCGACTGCGTAGAATTCTGGCTTGTAAGCTCAAAACTGTATAAACTACATCCGATTTTCTAAAGAAATTAAGAAAATATATAATAGATATTAATAAAAAATTGTATATTAGGGATACTGCTTTATTTTACTGTCTTTTCCCCTATGATTACTCAAAGAAATAAACACAGGATGCTTAAGAACGTTGTTTACTCAGAGTTTGAGTTCTCAAATCTAGATTATTAAAAAGTTCAATGTCATGAGTAAAATTTGTTCTAAACACAAAAAGTATTAATGAAATGAATTATTACTGAAATGACATTCGATATTTTTACTAAGTTATGGAATAAGGCTAAAAAAAAAGTTTGACATTTAGCAAAACAGAGAAAATTCGGACTTATTTTTTCAGATTTTGTTTTCCACTCAATTTTGTTGCTTCTTCTTTAATATTTAAAGTTAAGGTTTTATTTGTTAGTCAACATAATTTTGCATATCTTCTGTTGGTTTTATATCACTTTTTCGTTTAGAAAATAGAATGGCACATACTACAAAATATTGAAAAATGCTAAAAAATGATAAACGACACTATAACTCAAAATTTTGATCATTGACCTCATATAAATTTTATGCCAACAGATAAAGGTCAACATACTCAGTTTTTTACTATAAATGTTTTAGCATTATCATCATTCAGTTTTATGTTATACTGAATCAAAAATGGGTAAGGATTTGAAAACTGATAGAGAAAATTCGGACTTGAATATCTATAAAAATTGTTAATGAAAACTTAATACTTTATTTCGATCAAATGTCACTATCATTTATAAACAGTATTCCATTTGTTAAAAAGTTAAGCAATTTGTATTATTTTTTCAATAAAGAAAATCTGAATGATAGTGTAAATTTTTTAGGGACTTTTCTAACATTTTCAAAAAATATTCAATGGCCATTAAATCAAAAAGTAGGTCATTGACCTACTTTTTTGAAAGTGGAGAATAACATTAACATGTAATGTCTATAACACACAATAATTAGTTTTTCATTATCATCAGTGGATTTTTTTTTCATTCTGAGTAAAAATCATCCTTAAGATGATTTATTTACTATACTTCAGTAAAATTTTTATAGGGTTTTGTTTATTAAAAAAATAACGGTCCGTTGTACAAAAATATTAATTTTAAAAGGTTTTTTCTAATGCATTTGTAGAAGATGATTATAGTTTTTAAACTATAGATAGAAAAATTACCCTGTGAAAACGTTTTAAATCAAAAAAAAACAAAAAACAATCATGTCTATGAAAAAGGGTGGTTCTAACCCCCGGACACCCCCACCCCACCAACCCTTCAGGATCCTCCAATGCGATCCGTATCAAAAGGAAGAGAAGCAGAATAACTTCGTTTTCAGATCACAGTTTGGATGGACATCTATCCTCCAATTTATGAGCAAAAAATAAAAACTTCCAAATATGAAGGTTGTTTTGACCTTGTCGAGAGGAAAGTAAATTGCCAAAGTACAATGGAATTTGAAAACATGAAATAAACATGATAAATACGCGTTTGCATCACATGGTAACCGTTAATAGCAACCTTGTTTTTCACCTTACAAGAAAAATATACAAGGTATAAAACTGCATGCGAAATAGTTATAATGCATCATGTAACTTAAAAAATATAGTTAAAAAATCGCACATTCACCGTACGTACTGTTAATCGTGGTTGTGTCATAATTATTAAAACTTAGATTAATAAATTATTAGATGTTTATCCCTTATTCTTTGGTATCTGTTGATGATTTTTATTTTATATTATTGATCTTATGTAGACAAAAGAACAAAGAACAAAACATAAATCTAATAGAGCTTTTCCAGGTAGTACAATTACAATATTGCTGTTTTAAATAAAAAAGATACTCAGCTTCTGGAGGGACTTCTCCCCCCCGATCCCCTGCTTAAAATATTTTTTTTCTCAAGCTACCTAAGACTATTTATGGCGAATAAACAGTTATCGGCTACCTGATTGAAATGTAAAATGCATGTAAATCAATTTTTTATGAATTCATTCATTTATTCATTGATAGATAAGTATATATTTATAAGAACACAAACTGCAATCTACACAGTACTGATTACATCTACCATTGTTACTGTATTGAACAAATCACTCGGGTAGCAAGCTATTTTTATTTCTCACATACGAGGGTTGTTCGGAAATTATTGAGACATTTACTCTTATTCTTTTAGTAAAAAAGATAAACCATTGAAATTTCACCAAAACGTACATCAGGATAGAGACTATCAATGTGAAAAGTTTATTGTTCATGGCACGAATAGATCATTCCTGGTAAGCTGACCAACCTACCTTTGTACAATGACCCGGCGCAACCGCAAACTTTTCGCAACGTCATTTTAAGCTTCTTATTGCTCCTGTGTTTTAAACACCTCACAAACGAACGGAAATAAGAATTATTCTTTATTTCTCATCTTTTGTTTTCATTTAAAGATGCCATCATTTACATTTTCTGTCATTCTTGTTATTTTCAGGGGGAAAATCGAGTTTTTTTTCCCGAAAGTCTAATTACTGCGAATGTCTCCTGCAGTCATTTTTTATATATTTTAGAACTGTTGATAACAGTTAGTGTGTCAAATGTACTTGATAATTAATCCCTTTGGCCTAATTCTAGTTAAACAATCAGTGAAAAAAATATGATGAACTGAAGCTCTCTACCTTGTCTACATTGTATAGATTTTTAAGCAATTGCTTGGCCTTAAAAGGTCTTCTTCCGAGATTTCCACCAGTTTGACGGTTTTTAATGCGCCGCCTTGACGTCAAAATTCAATGTAAAGTCGTTGTTAGATTTCTATTGTTTGGTAAAAATATGTGTACCATATCCGAATTTCAACTCAAACATCAGTGAAACTTAATCAAAAGATAGTCGCAGAGAATAGCAAAATGAACATATTTAATTTGATTTCTTTTATCATTAACTGTAATTCTACGGACACTTATAAAGTAGATGTTTAAGTTATTCAATCTCCGAGTTCATGGCTGCGCCGTGTACCCCGACCACCGACTTGTTTATCTATCGTCGTAAACAAAATATTAGATATTCTTTTAATATCACTTTGTTTTATTTTTTGTTGGCGTAACTTCAGTGTCTATGCCAATTTTTACCAAAATTCGTCAATTAAGAAAGAAAATATTCGAGTTGTCTCAATAATTTCCGAACAACCCTCGTAAAATGGCGGAGACTAAGCCTTTTAACTGTTGTTTCCAACGGAAAAACCTTATTGTTTTCGTACTGTTTCTTAATAAGGTCTTCCCTTTCCGACAAAAGACTTTTTTGTTTTTGCTTTGCTTCTTTTTCCTCTTTAGTATTTTTTTCTTACAAATTCTGTCCTCGCGAGTTCTCGGAAATGACTCGGTATATTAAACAACGTGTTTTATTTGCATTTCAAATCCTATTCTGTTGAATATTGTTAATTAAGGTCTCCCGTTTCCAACGGAAGATCTTATAATTTTCGCACTTTTTTATTATTTAGGTCATCTCAACGGCAGACCTTGTTGTTGCCGTACTGTTTCGTCTTATTATTATTTCCAAAGATTTTGTGTACACGATTTCTTGAAAACTATGCGGCCGAGTCTGACAATATTTTAACAGATGCTTGACAGTGATCATAATTCTAGAAGTGTTTTGCAATTTTGAAATCATCAATTCCGGTTACGATCTACGGCCCATTTTGTATGTTTGTATGTTTTTACGACCAGTTTTGTGCAAACTATCAGTGATATAATTATCAAATGTTCAGGATGTGTAGGCAATAGTTTGAAGTTTTGCACCATTTAGTGGCGCCATTTCTTGGAGCTCGCCTAGGCACGAAAATTTGGTACGAGTTTGTTTCCCATTTCTATTTCATCACAATATTTCTCTCAGATGTTCTTTAAATTTGCAGGAATGATGAATAATAATAATATCTCGAGGCCTTTTATTTCTTCATTTTTTCAACAACAACAAGAAATACATACCTTGTTGTCTGTTTTTTTTTTGTCCCTCAACAAATAATTCTTCTTTCACTTTTGCAAAGTGCGTTGCAATAATGCAGAAAAAGAATAAAAATATTCCTGCAACATATAAAATAATTCCTTTATATTACTAATTTTTTGATACAGGATATCGACATGTATATGATATAAATGTAAATAGATTTCGTTTATAATATTGTTAATGATATATAAACACAGCATGTTCAAATGCTATATTTGATTTTTTTTATTTTTCCAGTGATATTCTCAGCCACAAAGAGATTGCCCCTGGTGTTAACACACAGACCGTTTGGATGGTCCAAATGACAGTTGTCAATGTAGCGAAGGAATTGTCCATCCTTGTCCAGAATGTGTATAGAGTTGTTGTTATAGTCTGATGTCAGGATTCTACTCTGACTGTCTGTAGTAATTCCAACTGGTTCAAATGGTTCCTTGGTAATTAACGGAGCACCGGTGTAACTAAACCGGAATTTCCCAGCCTGATTGACCACCACTACTGCACGCGAAAGGGTGTAACTGTCAGCCACACATATGTCTAAGTTCTTGTTCTCACAGATAAATTTGGTGTGACTTTGCGATGAATAGAGAGGTTGTCCTTTGTCATTGTATTGTATGCTTTGTTTCTCTGTGAAGCCTGAGTAACGAACAACTTTTGCTTGTTTCTCATCATCATTGAACATGACAACCAGGAGGTCGCCAGAGAAAGTACTACAGACATACCAAGGTATCCACCCCAGTAGTCTGATCACTGTCTGAATTTGTGTATTCGTCACTATGTTCACAGTTCTATCAGTGCAATCAGTATAAACTAGTTCACCACTCTGTGTCACTGCTATGTCTGTTGGCCGTCTCCCTGACTTGGTTTGGAATGACTTCACCAGTTCCCTTTTAAGGTTATAGAGTCTCATCTTGTTGTCCTGACCACACGTCCAGCATTCTTCATCATTTAAACAGGACACACTCTCTAATTCATTAAAGTTTCCATACTCGGTGTTTATTTCTGTGATGATCGATGGTACATCAATGAGCGGTCTCTCCGGTGGAGGGCACTCAGCACCAGGAGAATCCATTGTGTAGCCATGTTCATCTGTTTTAATAGATAAAGCTGACAGAGAGCCAATCTGCTGATAAATCTGCTCTTTGTTTATATTCTGAGGAGTGAATCTTGTTTGTGTAACTGTGAGTTTGGGTGGCAATTTTCTGAATTCAGCAATCCTGGATTTGTAGGCAGTGACGAGGCTGACATCATTGGAGTTCAGTAATTTAATTAGATCAGCAATGGTCAATGCGATTTCAGAAATAATGCGTTTGATTTCATTTTCATGCTCATTAAGGACAGCCACTTGTTTGGATTCAATTTCATCCACATCAGATTTCATTTTCTCAATAGCAGTGTCTATTTCTCTGTGAAAGTCCTCTCCATGTTTTTCTATAGCTCTTTTAAGTTTCTGGGAGTTTTCATTAAGATCAGCTTTCTGAGCTGGGATGTTAGATGCCATCTCTTGATATATAGCATAAATGTTTTTTTCTAATTCTTGTAAATCTCTATGCATAGCTTCTTTCTTCTTTTCTACAATTTTCAAAATCCCCCCCATTTTATGGCCCAGATGTTCACCAGAGGAGACACACTCCAGGCAAATTGGAATGTCGCATTTTTCGCAATGAAGGTCACACAATTGTTTAGAATGTTTTGAACATTTAGGATTTCGTCCCCGCTTTTTAAATGGCACCACTTTGTGTTCAGTAGATTCATCAGAGAGATGTTCCCCCACACAGGCTTTACACATATGTATGTGACAAATGTCACAATACATAGGGGGAGCTGGGACTTCACAAATCTGACACCGTAACACATCCTGGGCCCAACTTCGGGGGTACATGGTCTGACACCTGATAGATTTAAGAAGATTCTGAAATTTAAAAAAAATTGGTTAATATTACTCCATCACATAGGTTTTATGTTTCCAAAAGGAGATAAGATGTAAAGTATGATTTACTAATATAAGTAATCCTTCTTTGTAAAGTTAAATCACTTCGTTTATTCATATTTATATGTTATTATAATTTTGATGTTACAGGGTCAATTCTACCGTATATAAATCATGTCGAGAAGGGACCGTTTAACGAAGCCCGACTGGAATGTCGACTTATAATTATTTATACATCAACGTATAAACGTGTTCAAAGTCTATGTATTTACTTCTTTTATGTATAAATATGATTACAATACCTCAATTTAAATCTCTTTTTTTTTTCAAAGTCACTGTCAGGCACGTAGCATTGTATGAAAGTAAGAAATTCTCAGACAAGCAAAAAAAAAAAAAGAAAGAATGAAACTAGATGCTGTCATTAGACAGTAATACCCACACCATGTGTTTGCCTCTAAATAAAACTGTTTGTACAAGTTTAATTGAAAATGAAGGTCACATGCAAGTTCCGGTAATACATTTAAAAATTATAATATTCATGACTGAAGGATGAGATCCCACATGAGCAGCACTTTATGTGCAATTTCGGGTTAAACTGTTTGCATGTGAATTTTAAGTTAATCAATAATCTTAACATTTCATGTCATAGAAAGTATAATGGTCTATATATAATTATTACAAACAAAATTTAATTATCTTGCCTCCCCGCTGCGGTTGCCGGCTGTACATCACCGTGTGCACGGATTTAGAGAAGGGGTGGGAGTGAGGGGGTCTAGACTCCCCCCTCCCATGAAAATTCATTTATATCAATAGTAAAATTACAAAAAATACACGGCGGACCCCAATGCCCTTACAGACACGTAAACGCTCCAACCCATTGCGCTTCAATGTTAGGTAACATTATTTTGGGGGAAAATATTATATTTATACTATATTGTTTATTTCAATAGGAAGTATACATAACAATATGCAGGTGTCCTGCACGGCCTTAGGGCTGTTATTTACCTATTTAAATAGTGCAATGGGATTGAAGAATAGGTCTTAAAAATGCTGCATGCATGTTACAAATAACTGATCTTTGTCTGAAGTTAAGTTCACAACACAGGTCTGCAGGTCTCATTAATGGGTACTGGTTTTACACAGCTCTTTGGTTAGAAGGGTTTCACGTGGTGTATAAATACATGTTTGTGTTTTCCAAATGCAGAAATGAATTAGTTAACATGCATAAACATTTCTTTTGTGATGATCAGCTAAAGGGATTCATATTGTGCTGTAATTGGATTATCATTATGATGTTGACCAATATAGGCAAGAATAATACATGTATAGTTGCACAATATTATGAGGCACCGGTATGTACGTAAGTATTACTTTCACTTTCTAATAAGTGATCTCCATTCAATTGCCAGCATACTGTATCATCATCTTTTAATATTTAAATAAGCTTATCATTGTTACCTATCCTATCGCATTTGTAAAGTTTCTGTCAATTGATTGGGCAAGTTATTTTTTCATTTGGCAGACTTACACTACTGGGTTGACCCCATATTGATCCTGTAACAATTTCGTATTTAATTTGTGTATTACATGTAAATGAGTGTAGAGACTTATCATTTTATATGAGTTATAATAGGAAGAAAGGGGTCTTATTTTTTTAATGTATTATAATGCATCAAATGTGGGATTGTTCTGACCCCATGAAACAGGAAAATACAAAATATCTTCTAATGTCGTTATGATGCATCAAATGGTGTAAAAAACGTGACTCCCGGGTGTTGTTTTTAACCCAACCCCCCCCCCCTTTATGAAATAGGAAATGGTGATATACTGTATATTTTAATAACTTTTGAGATCCTCATCCCTAAATCATATTATTTATTCTCGCGCTTTGTGTCATTGCACATCAAATTGTATATAGGTTATGCCCCCCTCGGAGACACCCTGACATTCTAGAACTAGAAATAATAAAGTATTTTATCTTATTCATATGTAGTGTTTAATCAAGGTGGGTAATTCCTAGCCTAATGATGACACTGACTTGTTTAGGAGACTTTACAATTAAGTAAATATGTAAATTCCTATTTAAACGCGATGAATTATTATCCACGTAAAATCGCGATAATCATCATTCGCGGATCTTAAAATCTACCCATTATTTTTTTGAGAGTTGAAAACTATAAGAAATAAGGAAAAAAGTCCCACGTTAGCGATTTCATTATCTCGCGATTTGATATAAACAAGCGGGATCGCGGAAATAAGTACTTGCGCAATATAAAGAATTTACAGTAGGCGAATGCACATGCATATAACATTTTGTTAATAAATCTTAAATATTAAATTAAGCAATTTTCAAAATGTTAATGTGCATTAGAGGAAAAAGCAATCAAGAGAAGATTTAAAATTTGCTGCTGTACACATGTAAGAGTGTAAGAAGACTGAATTTTTAGAACCAGGTTTGATTGGGGGATCATTTATAATTTGAATCATTAATTGTTATTAATTCTAACTTGTCGATAAATATTAATTGTTGATCCTAAAAAAGAAATATAACTTTTGATTATATCTCAATAGATTATTTGTCAATTTTAAAAGGTGTAGTGTGATTTTTTTAAACGAATAACATTTTTTACCAGTTTATAAGGCTTTAAGACCCCAAATTATATTTTGATAATAGATCATTCGACAATTAAGAAAAGTGTAAGGTTATTTTCATTTTAAGCATAAAAAATGTTAGTTTTATTTCATTTTATTTATAGTTTGAGAAGGAATACATGCTCGGATCCAGAAAATTTTGCAGGGGGAAGGGGGGTGGCGCTAGTTAATATTCGATTTTGTTTGGGGGTGGGGGTTCCAAGTCATATATTTGACAATTTTTTAATGTAATTTGAAATAAGACTAAGCCATACTTCAGTCACGAACATGAATAGTATAGAACAGACCACAAACTAATACATGCACCGGTATATATACATAAGAAGTATTACAAAACATAGATGATAGATCTATATCTGGGTTCTTAAATTGAATCATATATCATGTACATATATTATTATTTCTATGTAGGGCATGATCCCAAGTGCTCTTCCTGAAATTATCAAATATCATAAAACCATTAAGATCCCCACCTTAATTCAAAGATATTTTTCCTCCTTTGGTCATGGCGCATCAAATCATTATGGTATGTAAGTCATGACACTAAGGGGTCATCCTGACCCCTTTAGAATCAGAAATTGTCAATTATCTATAAATCATTGATGTTTGATGGATCATCAAACATCAATGATATATGGATAATTGACAATATCTCTATTTAATTTTTTTTATTAAGTCTCCCAAATGAAATTTGGAGACTGGTTGTTTTTTAAGGTTCTTATTACATGTTTTATTATTCTTCATCTTCTTTTTATACTTTCCCACTCTGAACCTGTTTCTCAGAGATGGCTGAACAGAATTGTACAAAACTCTAGGATACGATATGCCTGTATATCTAGTTGTGCACCCTGGTTTGATTTTTCTCATTTGGGTTAGACAACCACTTTCATGGGGGATCAAAATGGTGTGGGGTCTAACATTGAACCATTTGGTAAGAATCGTAGACTCTATTGTAAATGGTAACTTGAAAATGGACAAAGATAATAATATAGGGTTTTCATAATCATATAATGACTGTTGCTGGCACTATATAGGTTTTAATAGATCTGACCTCTGGGGTCATACCCACCCCCCCCCCCAGGAATTGGAAATTACCATATATCTCAGAAACTGTTGTAGTCATGACCCCTAAACCATATATATTCTTGTTCCTTGTTTCAAAGGGCATCAAATGTTATGTAGATCATAGGTCCTGAGGGTGGTCCTGACCCCACTTGAACACCAAGTCCCTTAATATCTTCAAAGCAATTGAGATCCTCACCCTAAATCATATATATTCTTGTTCTTTGCATCAAACGGTATGTAGGTCATGGGCCCCGGGGGTGGTCGTGACCCCCTTTAACAGGAAGTGCACAAATATCTCGAAAACGGTTGAGATCCACACCCCTATACCATATAAATTATTGATCCTTAAAGGGCATCAAACGGTATGTAGGTCATAAGCCTCATGGTTATATTTAATTTTTCAAAACCTTAATGCACATCCATAGAACAGTCCTTATCATATGCCAAAATACGATGTGCCTATCCATTAAATCATCAGAGGAGTTCTGGGATCTATGTGGGTTTTTTTTTGGAGTGAAAAACGTGAATTTTCTGCTATTTTTTTACTCCCTGGATGAAATTTAAATTTTTAATACCTTAATGCACATCTATAGAACAGTCCCTATCATATGCCAAAAAATGATGTGTCTATCCATTAAATAAACAGAGGAGTTCTGGGATCTATGTGTTTTTCTGCTATTATATCCGCTATTATTTGACTCCCTGGATGAAATTTAAATTCTTAAAACTTTAATGCACATCTGTAGAACAGTCCGTATCATATCGTAGAATATGATTTGCATAAGAGAAGTTCTGGGATATATGTTGTTTTTTTTTAGTGATTAACGTCAATTTTCTGCTACTACTTGACTTCCTGGATGAAATTTAAATTTTTAAAACCTTATTGTACATATATAGGACAGCCCAAATTATATCCCGAGAGATGACATCCAAAAGTTGTAAGAGGATTTCTGGGAACCATACCTTTTTTGGTTAAAAAACCCGTCATTTTTGTTGCCCACTGATCCCCTTAATAACAAATAATTCCGGAACCTGGCCACACTTCAAAAGGACATCCCCAATCGTATTCTAGAAGATCATTTGGCTTCTGCAAAATATGCCAATAAATGGTCCAGGACCTCATCAAAAACACATGCACATGCAAAACATTTCTTCTGATTAAGTGAAATCCATGTGCTAAAGTCACAGGCTTTTTCATGATAATGACTAATATTTTTAAGATACAACAAACCTTTACATACGACCCAACATGTCGACTGTTTTCCCTTCCGCAATCGGTCTTGATGGTCCTTGAAAGTGATCACGTGGTTAAAATTTATTAGCTGGCGGATATCAGATAAGGAGGGCTGTTTAAACATGTAAACACGACAGGGGGCGTAGCTTTATTGACTGAAAATTCCTATGCGACTAGCCGGGTGTCTGCTTCCCACTCCCACCCCCACATGTCCAGGGCGGACGGGGGAAGGTTTAGAGGACCCCCCCCCCCAACGGAAAATGAACTTGGTATTTTTTAGAATGTAAACCATATTTGTCCTTGATAGAAATTTCGTAATTTTACCTGTAACATTATTTAGTGAAGACTTGAACATGCGTGTACTACAAAATATTCAAAACTATTTATTGTGTAATGATTACTAATGTTTCTAATACATTCAAAGATGAATACACATTTTAATTCTTTTTATTTATAACTTTTAATGGACCGATTTGTTGTCGTTTGGATCCAGCCAACTTGGTAAGTATGTTGTGAACAGAAACAGTCTGGTGTCGATAAATAAACAGTAAAGCAGGACTGGTCCCAATAGCTCATTCTTGATCTCGTCCCAGGTTTTTCAGATGTCTTATTACGGAGAAAGAACTAAAGTCCGTTCTCATGAATTGTTATCCAGAACATAATGATATGAAAGAATTTTTACATTAAATTGTATAAATATTAAATAAAAGCCTTCAATTTACAAAAATAAAAAATGAATATTTTCTGCTATATATAGATAAATTATTTATGTGAAGAGAATTGTGATAAAAAGCCAAGTGCGGCAGTTGCCTTTTTGCAACAATGGAAGCTACGCCCCTTGCACAATATAATGTTTAGAATTCTTGCTACATAATCTGCTGTGAATACGAAATTTCCCCCTACATTTATATATCAGTAGGTCTTCGGTTTTTAACGAGAAAAATATTGAGGCTAAGTGCCTGTGGATTAATGGAAGTACCGTGCAAAATTCCAAATGATCTCAATTTAATGTTGTCAAACCTTTCTGGAATGTTAACATAAATGTTGCATGTATTACCCTATAGAGGGAGAGGTTTGCAATGATTACGTAACTATTAGGACATCATAGAGATGTAACAGATGACTGGTCTTTTTAGAACATAGCAATATAGAGGTCCTTTCTGATTGGATGGTTTAGAAAAGTAGCATTAAAGAGGACCTTTTTTCATTGGATCGTTTAAAAAAAAAGTTTGATAGAGGTCTCGTATGAGCATGCGTTCCGGCATAGAGGACGTTTCCCATTGATATTTTTTTTAAAGTACTGGATATAGAGGTGCTGACTCTACAAAATAGCGGGCATGCATATCCAATAAAAAGGACGTTATTCATTGATATTTTTAAAAACATAATTAATATAGAGTTGGTGACTATACCATATAATGAGCATGCGCAAAAATTAAAAGAAAAATATTTGTCACTGTCGAGTGGTACAGTACAAATGGAAAACTATAGCATGGAATGCATAAAGAAAAGAGAAGATAAACAAGAATATGTGGACCTTGAATGAAAGTCTCTGGTTTGACAATAAGAAAGCCTGACAGTGTATGAACTTTTCTAAAAAAAAAAAAAGTCACCCAAAACGGTTACAATTTCGATGACAGCTGGAAAACTAAAGAAGATTTATCAAAACGTAGAGTAATACCCCAGTGAGCGCTTGATAAAAAAAAAACAAGATGAATGCAAATCAGACAAAGTTATTAATGATAAGAATTACGTTTGACAATTACGTTTACACTGTGTTAGTTCCATACAAAGATATATAGAAACGATGAATGGAGGAATTATGCAATTTTAGGAGACGAATTTAACTGGCAAAAATGATACTTTTTTATGATGGAGGACGATCAAGATATTTTGGGGTATAGAAATATATCTCTACAAACGGATTGCATATAGTAATGGTAATCACCATGACTATATAATTGCATACATACTATTTTAAAATAAACACAATGTAATCTATTCTTTTTTATTCTATGAATAAGTGTGAATTTATAAACTAGGAAAGTTTTCTTCGGATGACTATTGAACATGAACATGAACATGATTGTCTGGTGGAAAGAGAGATTACGACACAGTTATGATCGTGGGGCCTACTATGACTGGTAAAACTTCTCTTGTTTACAAAATATTAAAACATGCCAGCGGTATGTTTCAAACGCCACCCGAGCAAATAGTAATTGCTTTTACCGAATATCAGCCTTTGTTTGAAGAAATGAGAAAAACATTGATGAATTGGATTTGCATCAAAGGCTACCCTCTAAGGAACAGATTGAAGATTGGAGTAAATGGTTTTAGTGTCAGACGATATGATGATGAAAGTTGCAAGGAACGAGAAATCTTTTGATGTATTTTGCGTGACGGCACACCATCGTAGATTCGGTGTGTTCATGTTGGCCCAGAATCTATAACATGCCCGGAACGTTTACCAGAACTAATTTTTTAAATTGTCATTATGTCAGTCTCTTAGTTATTGATCTCAAGTATTTCCTTTAAAGTTAAAATCTTTCAAGGCGGATTACGACAAGGCCACATCTATACCCCACGGATATCTAGTTGTGGACATAATTAAGTATCAATACTGAAGACAATTATAGATTGCACACGCACATTTTACCTAACGAAGATACCATTGTTTAATAATTCAAATAAATTCTTGGTATTTCTGTTTTTTAAAAGTATATCACAATGAACCGAATAGTTAAAATGCATATGTCCTTTCCGGATACGTTGAACACATCAAGCACGAAACAGCGAAGATCACTGTTGTCGACAATGACCTCATCTTAAATGCATACTTTGTGGGAGGTGATGTTTAATATTTACAAGGGGGTCATTTCGGTCTCAAAGCAGTACATAAAAACTCTGCATCCATACAAAAATGTCATCAGTACCCTTGTGAGCAAAACTGTGAACTAGTCTCAAATTAAAAAGTTTTTGTTAAAGCATTATACCACATCTGATCAACCCTGCGATACATCTTTTTCAAAATGGCCCAATAACTAGTTCTCGTTCCAGAAGAAAACTACCAAAAACTGACGGAAACAGAGAATCACCCACTCAAGAGCATGGGGACACCCCTAGCATCGAAGAAGGAGTAGTCCTGTGGCAAAGATATTACGTCTCAAACTCGAATCCTTAAAATTTTGTAGCACGTCATTCCAATCAAAGGATAACTTGTATATAACAAAAGAATTGACTTTGAGTGGAGATCGATAAATAGTTTATAGGTTAAGATAAAGGAATAAATTAAATTACGATTGTTTTGGGGAGAGAACCCCTGCCCATAGGTCGAGATTTGCAAATAAAAATAAATAAAAATAAAACATATTTGTATTATAGGGGTTCATGTACTAATATACGTGATAGAACTGTAAGGTTTAAATAGCCCAGTTGGTTTCACTGCTGTCACCTGCCGCATTAACGCATTTTTGTATCCTGCTTCGATTCCACCTGTTGGCACGATTTTCTCTTTTTTTTTTAAATTTTCGGTACAATTATACATGTGAACACCTTTTCTTTCATTTTTCCATACAGGATAGTGCATTTTGTTTTAACTCCGATTTTCTTCCTTTAATGCATGTTTCCTCTTCAAATTGAAGACATACTGGCATATGAAAAAGTATCTACTACTGAAGTGAAAGCAATCAACCGTAACTATACCTTAGTGTAAGCAAGCTTTGTTTGTGGATAACAATCATTCACTCTGTCTTACTCTAAACAAGAAAAAAGTCATGCCGAGCAACATCTGCTGGGTTTGCCTTTCCAGAACATTTATAAGAATTTAATGACAAAATTTCCTAGAGTTGAAAAATTGGGGATGGGTAAGTTAAAGTTTTCCGTCGCCTTTTATCTCGGCTTCAGTTACGTCCCCTAATACGAAGGATGCGGCTGTAAATACGGAAAAGAATTTAGTTGAATGCATAGTGAATCATGATAGGGTTCGAACGCCTCGTAGAAATCCTTCTACATCTACAAACATCATTCTTCCTGTTACTTCTATTGGAAAAACTAAGGCGACGTGCATTGGTTGTCTGAAAAAGTCAAAGGGTTTTCGTAGCATTCTTCGTTCAGTACGAGCGTGCATTTTCATTCAGCAAGGTGTGCTAGTGCTAGATACAGATGGGGTCAAGTTTAGATAGCTTAAATGAGCATTGTAGTATCTAACTTAAAATATCTTGACAATTACGTACAGCAGATCTAACATAAAAAGATATTTGTATTTCTATCTAAATATCCCCTTTTGTGGCATCACTTTTCTCTTGGGAATCTACATACTCCGGGAATCAAGATCTGAACAAACTTGAATCAACACTACCTGACGAGGCTTCCACACAGACTTGAGTTTTTTTTAAGTTTCTTAAAAAAAGTTTTTCTCTATATACTCCAATGTAAAAATACACCCCCCCCCCACATTGTGGCTCAACCCTACCCCCCCCCCCCCCCCCCCCCCGGGACCATGATTTGAACAAACTTGAATTTACATTACCTGATTATGCTGCTGCACAAATTTGAACATTTCTTGTCTAATAGATTTCGAGAAGATTTTTAAAAGCTTTAAATATTATTCCTATGTAAAACTTGATCTCCCATTATGATCCCACCCTACCCCCGGGGACTATGGTTTGAACAAACTTGAATCTACAATAAGTGAGAATGATTCTTCACAAATTTGAGCTTTTCTTTCCAAATAATGTTTAAAAAAAATGGTCTCTGTTTATTCCTATGTAAACCTTAATAATTCTATTGTGGCCCGTCCCTACCCCTGGGTACCATAATTTAAACAAACTTTAATTAACCTAACCTAAGGAAGCTTCCACACAAATTTAAGCTTTTATGAACAAATAGTTTTTGAGATGATTTTTTGAAAAATACCAAAAATGTTAAACAATTCTAAATATTTACATTCCACATATATTTTGCATGTAAAGCTACCGCAGATATAGCACCATAATACAGACAGGGTACCAATAGGTTAAATCACGAGTTTTAATTGTGACGTCACAAACGTTTAACGCTGCTAAATACAACGTCACAAGCGAAAATGTGGATGTTACTGTGGCTCTTCCATTAATTTGAACTTACCCATAGGATAATACAATAATTTTGAGGTATAATTTGCATTTGCGTACAAGACAACAAGGTAAAAAAAATGTAAATATAAGCATTAAATCCTTATTTTTTGAAAGATATAGTCTCATAACTGCAACGGTGTGTGCAAACAAATTTTCATAACGCGCTAACGCGCGTTATTCAATTTGTATGCACACACCGTTGCAGTTATGAGAGTATATTTTTCAAAAAATAAGGATTCAATACTTAAATAATCTCCCCTATAGAAAAGACGTGGCCCTTCCTTTAAATAAACTTAAATCCCCGCACCCAGTGATATTTTGTGCCAAGTTTGGTTGAATCGGCCAAGTAATCCTGGGAAAGAAGATGAAAACATGAAAATTTTACAACAACGACGACAACAACAACGACAGACAACGGACAAATCTTTATTAAAAAGCCCACTTGAGCCTTCGGATCAGGTGATCTAAAAATGTTCATATTATATAATAATGCTACATGTAGATCCTAGCATGGTTCTATAGACCCGGTCGCGCCTAACATATATGGATGCATAAAGACATAATACATGTACATATACAGATACACATAACATATATCTATACTTATAATTTAAGACATTTTGCCAATAAACTAAAAAATGAATTCCTGCACTAGAGAAACTGATTACACTTATGGTATTTCAACACGTGTGATATGATGTCCGTAAGCTATTACTGAATCTTACCTCAGATAAGTTATTATTGTGAAATTTAATAAAACCTACTTTAATTTTCGATAAACAAGCCCGAAATAACAAACATGGACACACTTTGGTGGATCCAAGTCAGTGGGAGTTTGCATCAAAATCTATGATTGTAATGAAATAATTGTGAATGATTACGTAAAGACTGAATAAAATTGGTAACTTAGAGTAAACATAGAAGTTAGCATTTGACAAACGTTTAGTAAATAAAACAAGGCAATTTGTTTCTTTAATGTGAAATTTTAGTTTAGATGGATAAGCTGTGGATAGATATCATTTGCTTGCAAAGCATGACGACCTCTAGTAAGAGAATGGGATAGAACTTTCCAGAACGGGGTAAACAAGAACGCTGGTTGACTAGTGTACGTCATGGTGAAAATTTATGCTTCATCGCAGGCAAATATCTTCGGTTAATTCAAAAAAAGTTAATAAATAAAAAAAGAACATAAGATGTGATTTTAGTTTTGATGGAAAGAATTGATGCCCAGAAACGCGGATTGACTATAACATCATGGCGGAATGTGTATGGCGAGTTGACCATCGGGCAGATACTGGGTAGTCACAATTACCACATCAATGAATATTCAGCTACTAGTAATCAAAATTTTTATTTAGTGCATTGGATAAGAAAGCATGAATACACTAGCAGCACATAACATCATCAATCAATATTCCATTAGTCAGTAAAAAGTTTAAATAATTGCAATGTTCAAGGAAGAGTGCAATCACATAAAACAGCATATCACACACATTATGAAAACATAATTTATATTACTTTGCAACTATCTATAAACGATACATGTCAAATATCCAAGTATTACTAGGTTTAGAATGCTTACGCTATTTGATTGTATTGTTTGATAAAAGTGGCAGAAGAGTTAATTTTATGATGTCAAAATTCTAAATGGAGGTACATTGGACCAAATTGAAAATCAGATATTAATGGTATTTTTTTGCTGGTCAATGTGAACCTATCAAGCATCTGAAACTTTGCCGAAAAAAATGTAGGCCCTTGTATAATATTTTCATTTTGCATGTAAAAAGTAGATTGACAATACATGTGACCGCTTATTAGAAGATGCTCACTCCTCCCAGGCACCTGCAGCTGATCCTACTTCTATCTTTTTAGAAGCCCTTGTTGCTCTGTTTTGAACTTTCATTTCGTTTCATGGATTTTTGAGATGGTTGACAGTTTCTTATTGTCATTTTTTCATTTAATTCATAATACAATCTGTATTCATAAAATGCGAGCATAAACAAAGTAAGATTGTTAATGATATTGGTAATAAAAATAATAAAGTTTGTTCAAATGTAATACTGATTTTTTTTAATTATACCGGTGTAGCGCTCAGACACAAACAAAAAGCCTCTGGTGTCCACCCATAAACCCCGAGGATGCTGTAAATGTAAGTTTTCGATGTAGCGGAGGTACTGCCCGTCCTGATCAAGGATATGGATACATTGGTTGTTAATGTCTGATGCAAGGATCCGACTCTGGCTGTCTGTCGTGATGCCGACTTGTTCAAATGGCACCATGGTGGGAAGGGGAGGATGCGTATATGTATACCGGAGTTCCCCTGCCTGATTGACCACTACTACTGCAGGGCTATCAGTGTAACTGTCAGCTACACAGATATCTTGGTTTTTGTTCTCGCAGATGTATTTGGTATGACTTTGCGATGAATACAGGGGTTGTCCCTTGTCATCATATTGGATCGTATGTTTCTCTCTGGAGTCAGAGTAACGTACAACCTTTTTATGTTTCGTAATTTCATTTTCCATGACGACTAAGAAATCACCATCAGATGCACTACAAATATACCACGGTTTCCACCCCTGTAGTCTGATCACTGTCTGTATCTGTGCATCCTTCACTATGTTCACAGTTCTATCATGGGGATCAGTATAAACTAGTTCACCACTCTGTGTCACTGCTATGTCTATTGGTGTGTTCCCTGACTTGGTTTTGATTGACTTTACTAGTTTACCGTGGAGGTTGTAGAGTCTCATCATGTTGTCATTACCACTCGTCCACACTTCATCGTCGCTCAAGCAGGACACACTGAGTGAGTTATTTAATTCTCCATACTCTGCGTTTATTTCTGTGATGATTCGAGGTACATCAATGAGCGGTCTGTCCTGTGGATATGACTCAGCA
The DNA here is from genome assembly GCF_025612915.1 of Magallana angulata. Classification (NCBI taxonomy): domain Eukaryota; kingdom Metazoa; phylum Mollusca; class Bivalvia; order Ostreida; family Ostreidae; genus Magallana; species Magallana angulata. The sequence continues at coordinate 18,411,025 of NC_069115.1, read as the reverse complement.
CCGGGAGAACCCATTGTGTAGGCATGTTCTTATGTGTTGATAGGAAACGCTGACAGAGATCCAATCTGCTGATAAATTTGTTCTTTGTTTATCTTCTGAGGGGTGAATCTTGGAAAAGAAATTGTGAGTTTAGGAGGCAATCTTTTGAAGTCAGCATTCCTGGAGTTGTAGGCACTGATGAGGCTGATATCATTGGAGATCATTAATTTCTTCAGATCAGCAATTATCAGTGCAATATCGGAAATACTGCGTTTTATTTCATTTTCCTGTTTATTTAGGTCAGCTACATCAGATTTCAATTTCTCAATAGCAGTGTCTATTTCTCTGTGCAAGGCTTCTCCGTGTCTATCTATAGCTTTTGTCAGTTTGTTTGAGTTTTTAGATCAGCTTTCTGAACTTGGATGTTAGATGCTATCGCTTGGTATTTAGGATCAATGCTATTTTCTAATACTTGTAAATCTCCGCGTAAAGCTTCTTTCTTGTTTTCTATAATTTTCAAAATCCCAACCATTTTATGGCCTAGATGTTCACCAGAGGAGACACACTCCACGCAAATAGGAATGGCACATTGTTCACAATAAAGTTCACACAATTTTTTGGAATGTTTGAAACATTCAGGTGCAAATCCCCGCTTCTTGAATGTTACCAATTTCTGTTCTTTGGATTCATCTAAGAGATGTTTTCCCACGCAGGCTACACACAGATGTATATGACAAAGGTCACAGTACATAGGGGGCCCCGGGGTCTCACAGAGATGACACCGTAACACATCCTGGGCCCAAGTACGGCTGTCCATGGTCAGACACCTCGATAGATTTTAAAATTATTCTAAAAAAAAATATTAAAAATGGTTAGTTAACCCCATGGATTATTTAATATATAATTGATCTTCTCACAAAAAATAGAACTGTTAGATTTAGCAGTTCACAAAAACTTATTTACTGGTACTATAGTGGACCAGTTATCGGGTAATATTAAAGGTTTGCATCGTATTTCATTTTAATTTATATCTGAATACCCGATATATACATGTATGCATAACATTTGACAACTCAAATGGTTAAATCCTTATCTTTCTTTCTATCTAGTTATTTTAAAGTGTTCCTAATGCGTCCATAGAAGACCCCTATTTTGCCGATTTCATGTATGGAATCATTGGAACAGTTGCTAAATAAATACATATTTTATAATACAACAAATTGCTAGCTATATAGTACTGGTTTTGTCGACTATTGTTCTGTATTGAACAAATTACTCGAGTATCAAGCTATTTATTATTCTACTAATAATCTACTAATAATCGAATGAATGGTGACGGAATAGACAATGTGACATGTATAAAAAGGTCGACGGCTTGTGTTGTGTATAAGCTATCGCCATTCATTCGGTTTTTTTTTCATCTATGGATATAGGGCTTTACAGATATATAAAAATATTTTTGATAATTTAAAGTGTCGAATGCAAAACCTCAGTCGGAATGAGCTATGGTCATAAAAATCCGGTGCCGGGATGAGGTAGTCATCTTCATTTTTCATTCGGACACAATATTTTATATTATTACGATCATATCTTTGAAATTTTTACAAATTGAACCCATATGTTTTGATTTGATATCGAAAACCTTTGCCGGAATGATTTTTTTTCATTAAAAAAGAATGCCATACTTCTGCAGTCATCCAGACATAATCACCTGTATCGTTAATACCATTGAATGTATTTTTATTCGGTAAAGATCTTTTTAATCCCAGGATATATACCTTTCAGAAAATATATAGTTTTATATACTTAAGAACTTCAAATTCTCAAAACCTTTGCCGGAATGAATATTTTACACAAAATTTACAAATTTTAATCGATGCACTTAGGTTAAGAAGCCAAAATACAGAAAAATGTGAACAACGCCTGTTATTAAAACACAAAAAGAGTTTTTTAAAACAACACATTCGCATAAAACAACACATATTTTTCAAATTTTTTCACGACAATAGTCATCACAAAAGCAATCTGTACAATCATTATTTACATCAACACATTTTGAATGTTTCCAAACGGTACGAAGTTTTTCCCTAGTTAAAAAAATCGCAACCTACCATTTCATCTACCCAATCTGGAAACCCACAAGAACAACAGCAATGAATTGCTTAAATCTTATGTTTTAACACTGTAGTGTCAAAAGTTTGTGATGAATTCTGTGGAAATTTTGTAAATATACCATTTACTAAACATTCAACAAGATTACATACATGCATTCGGAGAGAGGTTTTAATTTGTAATAAATTATCGGGATTGAAGCAAAATTCTACAAGATCAGCAATTGCAAATAGTTCACAATCATAGCCATTCTGTTGATTTTGAGCATCTAAAATCTTAATAGGTATTGAATTCTTATCACGCCAATACATAATAGAGAGTTGAATTTCAAGAGATGGGGTGTTTACATTTTGGTACTTGTTCCTGCTAAGACTATCTATTTATCTATTATCTGTTATTTTGAAAAGATGTTACCCAATGACTCCTACCCCTATGGTGTATCTAAACTGAAAGGGGTTTGATATGTTCAAATTTTTTATCGCATTTCCATGAATTAGTTAGTTTGTCAAATATAGCTGCAAGATTTGTTAACTGTATCCCATATTATGTGTTCAAACTGCTTTTTGACAATATCTAATGAATAATTCATAATATCGGATCAAAACCACCCTTTTGGATCTAAAATATTTTTCTTGTGCGAAACGTTAAGCCCAGATATCCATTTTTTGTCTTATCAGAACCCTCTTTATATTCTAATTTGATATCTTTAACGGGAATATCGTCACAAACATCTTCTTTTTTTAACGCGGCGGCGGCAGAATCCGGAGCTGGTATTACTTTCTTGTTGCAATCTTTTGATCGCGGTATCTACCGGATTTTTTTATCGTTGCGTTTCAAACTATTCTTAGACAACTGCTTTAGATTATTTTCTTTGTTTCCGAAATATTGTCCCTTATTGTGATTCCAAAATATGATAACAAATACCCGTGGCTGGAACCACTCTTTAGAAAATAATGTTACTGCATATATTTTGTTATCTTTACAGTTAAAGATGAAAGGGCTATGATTTTCGACAAAAATTACACCATTATTCGCGACAGTAAATTTAGCCAAACACGATAAATTTCTACATGTTCATTGGAGACGACATCAACATTTTCGTTGGAATTACAAATATTAGAGCCAACATTCAACTGCATAAATCCTATCCTGAAGAATATGTATAATTTCGCTAACGTTCAGCCTTTGTCATGCCAAATTGAATGCAAAATTGGAAATTTTTAACAGGAAAGTAATCTCAATTTTAATCATATTACTTCATCCCCGAGTCAACGCTAATAGTGAAAGTACTATGAATATATACTACTTACTTGGTACAGTGTATATATATCTATTGCATACCCATATATGTAATGCAGTTAATAAAGTTTGTTTACTCGTAACTCAACACCCGAACTCATTATGAAGCCGATAACTGGTCCTGTACTAGTCGATAGTCTATAATTATAACTGCTCCAGTACCTTATTAAAAACACATGCAAAATCTTTCGATCAATTTTAAGTGAAAACCATACACTTGTCACAGACTTCCCCATGTTAATAATAGTTAATTTTTTTCTAAAAGAAACAACAAACCTTCACAAAAACGATCCGACATGTCGACTATCGGTTTTCCTTCCTGGCCCGGAGGTTATAAAACTTTCTTGAGTATGATCTCGTACTCCAAATCGTACTCCGTGCTCTTTTTAAAAGTCGAACTCAAGACATTTAATCTAAATAAAATGCAGTGCAAATATATAATATTGTTCATATTGTAACGTTGCTGTATGATACGCTATAATTTAATCATATTTACATGTATATGAATTAAAATGGAAAGTTTTTACCCTTTTATTAATGACATATCTAGATATAATGGAGGTGAATTTAAGAGTAAGGGCGAACAGTCACCAAGATTATCAAAATAACTTTTAGATAGTTTGCTTCATTTATTAATGTATATATGCATATATTTACATTCTACTGTGTTTTTCCATTAAATTCTGTGATCTTCAAATGCCTCTAAATGCAACAAGTAGTCAAAGGTCAAATCGACGAGTTTTATTATGACGTCACAAACGTTGAACGCTGTAAACTGCAACGTCACAAGCGAAAATCAAAGTTCACGCTTGTGGCTGTTACTGTGGCTCTTCCATTAATATTAACTTACCCTTAGGATAAGATAGGAATTTTATGGTATGAATCACATTTGCAGACAAGGCAAGAAGTTAAAAAATGTAAATATAAGCATTAAATCATGATTTTTTGAAGTATACACTCTCATAACTGCAGCGGTGTGTGCAAACAAATGTTCATAACGCGCTAACGCGCGTTACTCAATTTGTATGCACACACCGCTGCAGTTATGAGAGTGTATACTTCAAAAATCATGATTCAATGCTATAGTAAATCTACGTTCAAAATGCTATCGTTTAATAGCTCGACTTTTTAAGAATTCTGTTTTTAGTCAAATACGACCCATACACCCCATCATTTAAAACAAAGAAATCAATGTTCATGTATCGTTATTAATCAATTTCAATCATATGTACTTGCGGGGTCCCTTTTTTGATTATAGTGAAAATGTAGGTTAGTTCTAAACATTACAAAGGATGGGGGATGCATACAAGTCTAACACTTTCTATTACTTACTTATTAATCAATTATCATTTTGGTTGCATACCACAAAACTTGGAAATTAAGGGAAAAATTATAGAACAAGCGGTAAATCAGTGGCGGAGTAAAGGAGGTCGCACCCGGCGCCCCCACCGCCCTAAAAAAATTGTCCAAATAAAGTTAAATCATACTCCCTCTGGCAAAGAAAATGTACAACTTGCGAGTCTAAATTATCTTTTTTTTTTAACTTTGGGGATTTCTCTACATTAGACTGATTTCAATGGTGCAATATAAGGAAACGCATGTGTTCAATGGTGTAACTAACCCCCCCCCCCCCCCCCAGAAAAAAAAACCATTTTGGTTACGCTGTCCTTGTGTTCAAATATGACCAGTCACCCATCACCCATATACCCACCTTTAAGAAATTGGTTATACTAACTAGTGTTATAACGACTCTTCCATTTTTATTATAATATAAGCTGGTGTATATAGTTATCGTTTATTAAAACTTCATTAATTTACATTGTCCCACTGAGCTTGATTTTTAAACTGATTAATTTACAGTCATTCGAAAGATATGTTTCTTGGATTTCTACAAGACAGAGGGATTTGATGACTGTAGGTCTTAAATCTACAAACCTTTTAAAATTGTAAATAGTTTTATTTACTTTAAGTATACCGGTAATCACGAGAAGAAATATCTCAAACGTCTATTTGAAGACTTCCTTTTTACCCTACACAATCTCTAGAATCCTGGAGCTTCCGGGGCCGGCTTTGCCTCCTGGGTCACCAACAGGACTTTGCCCTGGACCATCTGGAGGCCTCAAAGCGGCCTCCAGACTCCCTGTCTTATACTGATGCCCCCTCTAACTTCAAATTCTGGATCTACCCCTGGAACTAAATATTGTTAAGAGGAGTTGGTGTTGGTGTGTGTGTGTGGGGGGGGGGGGGAGGGTCGAATCCTACTTCCTGTGGTTTATCTATACGATTGTTTTGGTTTTTTTTAAAATTTTCATAGAACAGCTACTGTCTGCATGTGGAAAATATTGGCTTATAAATCGCCTTTCCTCTGTAGTGTCAAAAATGCTGTTAAATTTAGAGTAATTTTGAACAAGGTTCATTTCTTTTTATCTCGAAATATCAAGACCATTAAAGATAGTAAAAACCTATTTTAAAAGTTAACAAAAAGCAATCTTACTTGGAAATAAAGAAAGTAATCAAGAATTAGCAGTAATTAATTAAACCACAGGTTAAATGGTATTAGATGTAAACATAAAGATAAGATTTCGAATTTTCAAGTTTTGTATTGGCAATATTTTTAAAATTACTTGTATGACGTACATATTTGGCTTCCTAGGTGACCATACATACTACACGTAGCTGTGTTCTTTGTCTAATAAAGGCCGCAACTTCATTTTAATTTTACTGCGGGAAGGTAGGGTATCAATTCCGAACCATCTACCAGTATTTGATTTTTATTTTCCAAATATCAAAGAAGTGTTACCATGGAACATCACCTACCTTACGATCTTTATTATTTATTTCAAATTAAAACATTGAGAGCATTGACATGTTTTAGTATTCGAAAGGTGAAATGCATTGTTTGGCTTAACATTTGATTATAAACGCTCAAATATAAGGATGGTGGGTCCCGGTGACCCCATAGTCTTAAGTATTATATTAGTATCTGTCTACAAATGAATATTTAAAAGTAAAATTTGGGTGTTATGACATCAAATTTTATTCTTAAATACACAGTTATGGAAAAACATTAAGTATGATCGACGTATATATTCTGCTTGAGAATTCGGGTAATTTACAGTTAATAAAAAGCTTGTTTATGTAAAAAAAAATTACCATTTTATTAATCATAACCCGCATGATAGAAGCTAGAATTTATATATGAGAGAGAGAGAGAGAGAAAGAGAGAGAGAGATGAAGGGGATTGTTGTAATTCTATGCAATCGATTGAAAATACATGTACTACTTGTAATAAAATAGCTTCTTCGCATTTTCATGTGAGATATTTTTCTCTATATAGCTTAGCTGTGGGAATATTCATCTCTTCAATTGTTTTATTTTGTTAGCAAGTAATTATAACTATTTAGATAATTCATATAGTTATTCCTTTTTGGGAGTTGATTTTAATCAACTCTCCTATGCAGTCACGCTGGCAAACCGAAAGTGAAACAGTGTTTGGACCTAAGCACAAATCATCATTAGTTCTTGAATATAATACAAAAATTCGATGTAATGTATGCTGAAACATTGTTTTTCGAGGAAATTTATCTATAAACACTTTGAAAATAGTAAGATTTTATATAATACGAACAATTTAGATATTTATGTACTCTCATGTATTCCTACGCCAGAGTTTAATATAGTCTCGTTCAACCAAACACTCGGGTGTCTTCGTAAATCTCCGACAAGCAGAAAGGCTCTCTTGCTTGTCGGAGATTAACGGAGACAGCTGAGCGTCTGGTTGAACGAGACTGGAGTTCAATATCAACAGTGCTTGGATCCATACAATTTTTAGAATTGTTTCGATTTCTAATACATAGTTTGATATCTATCTTTAAATATTACACAACATAATTCATATTGTAAATTCTTGTCTGAAAAGTCTAATTAAAATTCATGTTATAAAAAAGTGCGTAATTCAAATACAGACTATAGAAACTAATTGCCCTGCAAGAAATAAATGATAATCGATCAAATCAACTCCCGTCAGTACTTCAGTACTTTGATTTATCTAAAGTAACCAAATATTTATGTCAAATACATCAAAATTAACACATGTATTTAGAATTTTAAAGATGAATAGGAAAATGCTTGCTAAAAAATATCAAATGACGTTACTTAAGATTAAAAATGACACTGTACGTGTATGTATATATTCTAAACACACATTTTCAAACCTTGAGAAAGTGAGAAAAACTTGAACCATTAATTAAAACCCCCCAAAACGTGTTACAGCAACTTCAGTACACAGTTTCCTTGAACACGTTGTTTCGGTTTAACGTGGTCCTCTATTGGGAATTGCAAAAATATTTCAATTCGTGAATTTTCTTAAACTCTCGTGCACATTCCCAAAAATATTGAAATGAGAAACTTTACGTGTGTCCTTGGCTTTTGGCATATGTTCACTGATGCAATTCCAACCCCCACCCCCACCCCACCCCTTCAAGATATTAGATGTTTTTTCTCACAAGAATTAAGGCAAATATAGTATGTTGCAATTCAATTGGAATACCAATATAATTTCCTTAGTGTATACTATATGAGTGTAAAAATAAACGGATCTTCTCAGTATTTTTGTGATTTTCCCAAGTATATGTTTCTATTTTTGAATTTATCTCTTCCCTGTTTTTCCTAATACAGGAACTGCTCACTAAATATCTTAAGAGATATCCACTTGGGGGCAGTGACTTTCCAGTTTTGTATTGGCGTCGTTTCCGACCTTTTTCTGGCATGTAAAATATCAAAATCGTTAAAAAGCCAGGAAAATTTAAGATGTATCGAACTAAATTCTATGTTGAAATACTCTCTTCATATCCGTGTAAATTCTTATTTCTTTCTTTTATATTCATATCGTTCCTTACAACATAATTATACTTCATCATCACATGCATGAATCACTATCTGAGTCTCATGAGAGAGAGAGAGAGAGAGAGAGAGAGAGAGAGAGAGAGAGATTTGACAAAAACACAATTTGTTGATAATTTTACCAATTACACTGGATTTATTGTCTTTGTTGCTAAAAAAAAAAATTCATAAGGTATAGATGCAGACACATCTCCATGCTTGCAGATGAAGAAGGTAATATGTAAATGTAAATAATGCGTTACATTTTGTTGATAAATAATTAATCTGAATACATGTACAGTTTGCCTACATGCAAGGACTATTTACATGAATTACCGTTCTCTGTCTTTCTCCGGAGACGTAAAATTTCATAGATCGGTTTTGGAGCATACTCCAAATAGTACTCAGAGGATAACGTACTCCAAAACTTTTATAACCTCGGTTTGTAGAGTCGTACTCAGTGGAGCACATACTCGGAGTATGGAGTACGAGTTGGAGTACGAGTATGGAAAGTGTTTTATAACCTCGGGGCCAGATTACGAGGGCTGTTTAAAAATGTAAACACGACAGGGGGCGTAGCTTAATTGACTTAAAAGTCTTGTGAGGTAAATCCTATGCGACTGGCCGGGGGTCTGATCCCCCCCACCCCCACAGGTCCAGGGCGGACGGTGGAAGGTTTAGGGGGCAGACCCCCCCCCCCCCCAACGGAAAATGAACTTGGAATTTTTTAGAATGTAGACTTCATATTTGTCCTTGACAGAAATTTCGTAATTTTACCTGTAAAATTATTTATTGAAGACTTGAGCATGCGTATGCTACAAAATATTCCAAAACTATTTATTGTGTAATAATTACTAATATTTCTACCACATTCAAAGATGAATACACATTTTAATTCTTTTTATTTATAACTTTTAATGGACCGATTTGGTGTCGTTTGGATCCAGCCAACTTGGTAAGTATGTTGTGAACAGAAACAGTCTGGTGTCGATGAATAAACAGTAAAGCAGGACTGGTCCCAATAATTCATTCTTGATCTCGTCCCAAGTTTTTCAGATGTCTTTTTACGGAGAAAGAACTAAAGTCCGTTCTCATGAATTGTGATCCAGAACATACCGATATGAAAGAAATTTTACATTAAATTGTATAAATATTAAAGAGGGAGAGGTTTGAAATGATGACGGAACTATTAGGACATCATAGAGGTGTAACAGATGATTGGTCCTTTTAGAACATAGCAATATAGAGGTCCTTTCTGATTGGATGGTTCAGAAAAGTAGCATTATAGAGGACCTTTTTTCATTGGATCGTTTAAAAAAAAGTTTGATAGAGGTCTCGTATAAGCATGCGTTCCAGCATAGAGGATGTTTCCCATTTTTTTTAAAAAGTACTGGATATAGAGGTGCTGACTCTACAAAATAGAGGGCATGCGTATCCAGTAAAAAAGACGTTATTCGTTGATATTTTAGAAACATAATTAATGTAGAGTTGCTGACTATACCATATAATGAACATGCACAAAAAAAAAACCCCAAAAACAAGAGGCCCATGGGCCACATCGCTCACCTGAGGAACAATAGGTATGATAAAATCAGCTTAATGGAGTCATAATACAAACTATCTGGACAATGTACAATAATACATGTAGATCCTGTATAATTAAAAACCCTTTTTTCCTTTAAATATTCTTATGTTTATAATCATTAGTCCCTTTTCTAACAGGATGATTTTATAGTCATATCATATGTTGAGTATTGCAGTTCTCAAAAAGATCCTTAACAATATAATTTATATAAGGGATATAAACGTACATCAAACTCTGAACCTTCTCGGGAGGCCAAAGAATTGTCCTGGGGCCAAAGTCTTAACAATTATGAAGAATCATCTGGCTGATTAGTTTCTGAGAAGATTTTTTAAAGATTTACCCTATATATTCCTTTGTTAAACTTTGACCCCCCCCCCATTGTGGCCCCACCCTACCCCTGGGGATCATGATTTTCACAACTTTGAATCTACACTACCTGAGGATGCTTTCACACAAGTGTCAGCTTTCCTGGCTGATTAGTTTCTGAGAAGAAGATTTTTTAAGATTAACTCTGTGTATTCCTATGTAAAACATCGACCTCCCATTGTGGCCCCACCCTACCCCCGGGGGTCATGATTTTCACAAATTTGAATTAACACTACCTGAGGATGCTTCCACACAAGTTTCAGCTTTCCTTGCCGATTAGTTTCTGAGAAGCAGATTTTTAAAGATTTACTCTATATATTCCTATGTAAAACTTCGACCCCCCCCCCCCCATTGTGGCCCCATTCTACCCCAAGGGGTTATTATTTTAACAACTTTGAATCTACACTGCCTGAGGATGCTTCCGAACAAGTTTCAGCATTGCCGGCTGATTAGTTTCTGAGAAGAAGTTTTTCAAAGATTTACTCTATATATTCCTATGTTAAACTTCGATCCCCCATTGTGGCCCCACCATACCCCCGGGGGTCATGATTTTCACAACTTTGAATCTACACTACCTGAGGATGCTTCCACACAAGTGTCAGCTTTTCTTGCCGATTAGTTTCTGAGAAGCAGATTTTTAAAGATTTACTCTATATATTCCTATGTAAAACTTCGACCCCCCCCCCCCCCCATTGTGGCCCCATTCTACCCCAAGGGGTTATTATTTTAACAACTTTGAATCTACACTGCCTGAGGATGCTTCCGAACAAGTTTCAGCATTGCCGGCTAATTAGTTTCTGAGAAGAAGTTTTTTAAAGATTTACTCTATATATTCCTATGTTAAACTTCGATCCCCCATTGTGGCCCCACCCTACCCCCGGGGGTCATGATTTTCACAACTTTAAATTAACACTACCTGAGAATGCATCCACACAAGTGTCAGCTTTCCTGGCTGATTAGTTTCTGAGAAGCAGATTTTTAAAGATTTACTCTATATATTCCTATGTAAAACTTCGACCCACCATTGTGGCCCCACCGTACCCCTGGGGTAATAATTATCACAACTTTGAATCTACACTATAGTCTGTCCCAAGATATTTATGCTGCATATTTGAACGGTTTTTAATAAAAATACACATACCTGTGACTGAAGTGCAATTAAAATCGATGAAAGGGAAAATTCCTAAGATAACTTCATTCACACATAATCAGTTTTCCCTCGTAAAAATTCACAGGAACGAAAACAGATCTAGATTTCCTACGGAGATTTATAATGGGGAATGTTGACATCTTTTCTCCATTCGGAAATACTCGGGACACCTCGCGCAATTTTTCAACGTTATCATCCGGGCGTCTTCATCTCCTTAGCAATGGAAAAACCTCGTAGACTTTTTATTTTTAGCCGTGTACTGATACCCGACAAGCTAGAGGGGGCGTTTCAAAGGGGAACTCTTGGGATTTTTTCATACTATTAAATGAACATCGTCTGAACCAAGAGGTATTTATAAATATTGAATAATTTAAGAAAATATGCGGCAAAAATATCTTGGGACAGACTATACCTGACGATCCTTCCACACAAGTGTCAGCTTTCCTGGCCGATTAGTTTCTGAGAAGAAGATTTTTTAAGATTTACTTTATATATTCATGTTAAACTTCGACCCACCATTGTGGCCCCACCCTACCCCCGGGGGTCATAATATTCACAACTTTGAATCTAGTCTACCTGAGGATGCTTCCACACAAGTGTCAGCTTTCCTTGCCGATTAGTTTCTGAGAAGAAGATTTTTAAAGATTTACTCTATATATTCCTATGTAAAACTTCGATCCTTCATTGTGGCCCCATCCTACCTCCGGGGGTCATAAATTTCACAAATTTGTATCTACATTACCTGATGATGCTTTCACACAAGTTTCAGCTTTCCTGGCTGATTAGTTTCTGAGAAGAAGATTTTTAAAAATTTACTCTATATATTCCTATGTTAAACTTCGACCCCCCATTGTGGCCCACCCTCAGGTGAGCTAAAAAGGTGTTAAGTTTACAATACAATAAGTTGTTAAAGTTGGTTTCTGGAAGAACAGACTTTGAAATTTTTCTTAATAAATATTGACATTTTTTTACTCTTTAGTTTTTAAGATCTGTGTACAAACATAGAATTGTGAGCAAATCTATGTATCTTGCTTATAATTCGAAGTTTAACACTCAAATATGGTTAGTAAATAGAAATTGTAAACAATTAAACACAAGAAACATGCACTACATGTATAACAAATAAAGAACACAATTTATTTTTTCGAAATGAATCATATATATGATACATGTATATACCTACATATTTCCGTCAGCGATATCAAACTCTATTTAAACTGAATAAACTCGAGAAAATGCCGAGCATCTCAACAAAACCTATTGCATTAATCTTCCATTACGCAAAAGATAATGCCGAATTACCGATAGAATGAATTGTATTTCAGTACCCCTACATCAGATTGTGCTTAATTTGCGCAGGAAAACAGTTAACTGTTTGATTTACCGAAGTCTCTGTTTGATTTGATACGTAAAAATCACGAAATACAGACGATAGTTTCCAGGTTACAAAGCATAAATAATGAAAACGAAACGAAAATCAGAACAAGCTAACACCAACGTCATGTGTGAAAACTGTCAACGCATTGAAATATTTAGCCTCAATTTACTTCACAAAATCGGCACCAATATATTTTGCATGTTTCAAAATTTCCCTTCATACGCGAACTGTTGCACAACAAGCAATTTCATCATAGTCCGATCGACCCTTTTTCGTATAATGTCATGGCTGCTTGAAACAAAGAACCTCGTTTTAGAAGTATGGAATCATTTTACCGGATGCCGAACCCGAAGCTATTAAACTGATTGAAACACGCCTTTCCTTTATTATTATTTTCGTAATAACTCAAATTTGAAACAGAATTACACCTTAATTTTTGCAATTTATATTTTCCTTCCCATAAGGATAATTTATGCTAAACTGCGTTGAATTTGCATCGGTAGTTCCTGAGAAGAAGATTTTTAAAAATGCACCCCCCTTTTTCTACAGTTTCAAGGTTTTCTCCGCTTTGAATGCAGATCGGACTTTTATTTCTGCAATTTATATTCGCCCTCCCATAAGGATGCTTTGTGCCAAATTTGGTTGAAATTGGATAAGCGGTCTTAGAGAAGAAGTTCAAAATGTAAAAAGTTTACAGACGGACAGACGGACGGACGGACGGACGGACAGACGGACAGACGGACGGACAGACGGACGACGGACAAAATGTGATCAGAATAGCTCACTTGAGCTTTCAGCTCAGGTGAGCTAAAAAAAAACCATTTGTTACTGTCGAATAGTACAGTACAAATGGAAAATTATAGCATGGAATGCATGAAGAAAAGGGAAATTAAACAAGAATGCGTGGACCTTGAATGAAAGTCGGTTTGACAATAAGAAAGCCTGACAGTGTATGAACTATTCTAAAAAAGTCACCCGAAACGGTTACAATTTCGATGACAGCTGGAAAACTAAAGAAGATTTACCAAAACGTAGAGTAATTCCCCAGTGAGCGCTTGATATAAAACAAGATGAATGCAAATCAGACAAAGTTATTGATGATAAGAATTACGTTTGATAATTACGTTTACACTCTGTTAGTTCCATACAAAGATATATAGGAACGGTGACTGGAGGAATTATGCAATTTTAGGAGAAGAGTTTAACTGGCAGAAATGATATTGTTACCGATATTGAATAAGATAATAAAGTTATCAAAGGGCAAGATCCATTGTACAAGAACATATTTAGAATTGATAAATACTTAGTCAGTAGAGTGGATTTACACTTAAAACTGTTTAGAAATACCGCTGCCTTTGTCTTGATGAGCAAAGAAGCTTCCCCTAGCTACAATTTGCAGTTACTAGACGTGTCCTTAAAAACAGGTATGATTAATGTGGACAGCGTAATTTTAATCAACCATGCTAAAATCTTGAAAGACGAGACAGAAGATAAATGATCACCTATACTCAAGGTGCTGGTTCAAGCTGCATTTCGCTTCATATCTCAAAAAAGATGTCAATGGTTATTACATCTTCCAGAACCTTGTAGAAAATATTGAACTTTATGTGAACGGAAAAAGTATTTCTACTCGCAATGTGGAAATCGACGTAAGAACCAATCGAAATTAAGTTACACCCTTTGTCAGTTTATTTGAAGTTGCAGAAAAATGAAACAAAGATGTAGGATTGGAAATTACAAGAAGTTAGTTCGGCAAAGGATATGACATATACGCCATTAGCTGAGTGCCTAGCAACCTGGTTGAATAGTATATAAACCTGGTGAGACAAGGAAACGTTCTACTCGAAGTCAAGGTTGCTGCCATTACAACGGAAACCTGGAACTGTCAGGCTTAGGCAGATTTGTCGGCCATTTTGAAAGTGGACCAATCACAGGACATCAAATACACTAAAGTAGGAATTAATACGATATCATGTGCATTGTTAAGGGACATGAACTGTTTAGAAATTTGTTATAGGCGTATCTTCACCAGATACCTTACAACAAAGAGTCCACGTTTACCCTTCGACATACGTTTGATCCGTTGCATCTCATAAACACTAACTGGGTTGTTATCTGGATACAAACTACCCGAAGGGAAATTTTTGGTCGACTTCTGGAACATTACGATATCGATGTGCGAATCAAAATATTTTTAAATCAAAATTCAGGGATATCACATGTTATTTTATTTATTGATGAAATGTCAAAATTATACATTGAATGACAGTGTAAACATTTTTAAGATGGACGATCCAGATATTATTGGGTATATAAATTTATCTCGACAAATGGATTGCATATAGTAATTGTATTCACAATGACTATATAATTGCAAACATACTATTTTAAAATAAACACAATGTAATCTATTCTTTTTTATTCTGTGAATGAGTGTGAATTTATAAACCAGGAAAGTTTTTCTTCGGATGACTAATGAACATGAACATGAATGTCTGGTGGAAAAAGAGATTACGTTTACCATTTCATTCACCTGCCACAGTTATGATCGTTGGGCCTACTATGACTGGTAAAACTTCTCTTGTTTACAAAATATTGAAACATGTCAATGGTATGTTTCAAAAGCCACCCGAGCAAATAGTAATTGCTTATACCGAATATCAGCCTTTGTTTGAAGAAATGAGAAAAAACATTGATAAATTGGATTTGCATCAAAGGCTGAAACGAAAAATCTTTTGATGTATTTTGCTTGACGGCACACAATCGTCGATTCAGTGTGTTCATGTTGGCCCAGAATCTATAATTCCCGGAACGTTTTCCAGAACTATTTCCTTAAATTGTGATTATCTCTATCATAATGTACGCAATTCTTGACAAGTGCTTAGTTTTGGATCCCAAGTATTTCTTTTAAAGTTAAAATCTTTCAAGGCGGATTACGACAAGGCCACATCTACACCCTACGGATATCTTGTTGTGGACATAAGTATCAATACTGAAGACAATGATAGATTGCACACGCACATCTTACTTAACGAAGATACCATTGTTTAATAATTCAAATAAAATTCTTTGTATTTCTGTTTTTTTTTAAGTATATCACAATGAACCGAATAGTTAAAATGCCCTCATCTAAAATGCATACTTTGTGGGAGGTGATGTTTTAATATTTACAAGGGGACCATTTCGGTCTCTAAGCAGTACATAAAAACTCTTCATCCATATAAAAATGGCATATGTACCCTTGTGAGCAAAACGGTGAACTAGTCTCAATTTAAAAAGTTTTTGTTAATTCATCATACCACAACTGAGAAAACCTACGCTACATCTTTTTTTTAATGGCTCAATAACACGTTCTTTTTCCAGAAAACTACCACAAAGTGACGGAAACAAAGAATCGCCCACTCAAGAGCATGGAGATACCCTTAGCGTCGAAGAAAGACTTGCCCTGTGGCAAAGATATTACGTCTTAAACTCGAATCCTTGAAATCTTGGAGCATGATATTCTAATCAAAGGATAATCTGTATATATCCAAAAAAATAGCCTAGAGGAGAAATTAATAGATAATTTGATAGGTTTGGGTAAAAGGAATCAATTAGGTAAGGATTTTTTAGGGGCACCCCTGCCCTTAGGTCGAAATTGCCAAAAAACCTACAAAAATGTGTAAAATTAATTTGTATTATTGTGGTTCATTTATACGTGGTATATCACATATCATATTGACACGTCTAAACTAAAGTTTCCATAGAAGTCAATCAAAATATAAAGTATCAACGAGAGACATCAATATAAGAACTTGCTGAGAAAAATAGATAAGTTCAAATAAAAAACAAGCTTGTAAGAATATTGCCTCTGATTGAAGCATGATTTTTTTTATTTATCATGTTCACAACTGAATGAGATATAAGAAAATTAAATATCCAATTTTAATGTATTTGTGGGCACGGCATATATGAGAATTTAATCATCGTAGCTATTCCATGTACGGGAATGAAGTAGAAAAACACATTCCTAATTTTTCAAAGGATATTTTGTTAATGTTTTCAATATAACAAAGGAAAATTGATGCATAAAACGACTTTAAAAATAGTGTCACGCGAGAGTTTCGATAGTTGCTAATATGTCCCTTGTTGTAAATAGAAGCACATAAAGTACAGTTATCGTATTATAGAAAATAACCTGAAAATAAAATTCAAAGATAATAAGGTAAGAAAGCGTTCCTAACTCATACTGCTCGCACAAGGACTGTGAAGCTTTTTTTCAGTCATTATACATTACGAGAACTCGAACTTAAAACTTCACTGTTTATGAAGAAAGAAACCAATATTGACCCTATAGGTCAATTCTTTTGTAACATACAATTGATTCTTTCAAAACAAGGCAAAACAGTTGATTAAATTATTGTCCCAATATTCTGATGATGTGTTGTCTTGGAGAGACAATTGAAAATTAATTTACAAAAGAAGAATCACATATCAGCGATTTGTTGAAACATGCGCTGAGTCCTTATTCAAAAGGTACAACAACCCGGTATCGACAATTTTATGAAGCATTGCGGGACATTCAAACTCCAACATCTTTGATCCACAATGAGGAAATGATGAAACGTTCCGAGGAACAGAGAGGCAGTAGACATGTGGCTAACACAACAAACAAATGGAGGGATTTTTAACTATGAACCTCCATTGAAAAAAAAACAGTATCTAAAACATAAAGTGACTGAAATTCAATTAAGCATGACATCAAAAGCTGACAAAGGTGACAATATATTGATTTATTTTCATGCTCTAAAACGTATATCAAATGTATATACATGTAAAAGAAATGAATAGTACTCATAAACTTTACTTTTTTTAATTAAAAACCAATGTAGAAAAAAACAAGTAACGTGTGATGAAAAATAATCGTATAATTATATGTATGATTCTGCAAACACCATTCCAAAAGTATATATGTTTTTATCAACAGCGATATTTCAAGCATATTTACAAAACCTTTAAAAACTAATAAAACAAATTACTTTTCACACAAGCAAAAATATATTGTTTTGCTTTTGTCAGATAACATTAATTTTATGTTAAAATGAAACTTGTTGAATGTATTATAAACAGTTCAGTTTTTTTTACACAAAATATTTTGAATATAAGGTATAAACATACTTCGATCTATTTAATTTTTCTTAGTATATTTTAAATCTTTGCCAAAAATATACCTAAGCACCTATTACATGCATATTGTCACATTAATGTAAACCCTAAAAAATTTTTAGAAATCAAAATTTCTATCTGTAACATAATTTGTCTTAATGTAAATTATTGAAATTGTTTTTGTTATTAATTTATCATTTTTTATTATTTATTCTTTAAGTACTGGTACATAGATAAAAAAAACTTTGAAGCATTATTGCTCCATTTGCAAGGCTTTTTAGTCAGTAACAGTTTAAATTTATAAGAATTGCAACATGAAGCAATTATATCTGCATTCTATATACATGCACCTTGTATTTCAATTATTTGAACTCAGGGTTTGAGTTTTCAATTTCGGATTGTTATAAAGTTCAATGTAATGAGTAAAATTTGTTCTAATCACTAAAACAATTTATGAAATGAATTATTATTGACAAAACATTCAATATTTTTACTTTATTATGGAAATAGGCTAAAACAAAAATTTGACTTTTAGTTAAACAGAAGAAATTTGGACTAAGCTTTGCAGATTTTGTTTTCTGCTAAAAAAAAATGTTGACAGTACTCTAATATTAAAAGTTAGGATTTTATATTTTAATCTATGTAATTTGGCATATTTTCCGTTGGATTTACCTCACTTATTCATTAAAATAATATTATGGCACGAATTGCAAAAATATTGAAAAATGCTTAACAACGATAAAAGACACCATATCTCAAAATTTTGATCATTGACCTCATATAAATTTAATGCCAACAGAATAACGTCAAAATAAGTAGTTCAATACCATAAATGTTTTTAGTTTTATCATCATTCAATTTTGTGTGAAATTAAATCAAAAATGGGTAGGGATTTGAA
This sequence comes from Magallana angulata, assembly GCF_025612915.1. Classification (NCBI taxonomy): domain Eukaryota; kingdom Metazoa; phylum Mollusca; class Bivalvia; order Ostreida; family Ostreidae; genus Magallana; species Magallana angulata. The sequence continues at coordinate 18,392,232 of NC_069115.1, read as the reverse complement.
AACTGATAGAGGAAATTCGGACTGGATTAATTTTAAAAATTGTTCCTGAAATCTTAATGCTTTGTACTTATTTAGTGTCACTACCATTCATAAACTGTATCTTATTTTTCATTGTGTTTTGTTAATTGTAATACTTTTATAATTAAGAAAATCTCAATCATAGTGTTTAATTTTATGGGATTTTTCTTGATTTTTCAATAAATATTCAAAGGCCGTTAACTCAAAAAGTATGCCATTAACCTACTTTTCTGAAAGTGAAAAATAACAATACAAGCAAAAGTCTATAACACACAATAGATGTTTTTGTCATTATCATCAATGGATTTTTTTTTCATTTTGAGTAAACGTCATCCTAAAAGGCATACTACTATGCTATTATTTCTCGGCCAGACTTTCCTCTGTCGTTGTTTATGATATAAACATCGGACTGAAACAAAAAAAACCCGTATACAGTGATTTTAAGTTCATATTTAACACGTGTCCATAGTTATATCCTGTGTTATGTGTTGCTTTGATACAACATGTCGTTTCCATGCAAACTATTAGGTATCAAAATTGAGAGGTTTTTAGAGAACTGGACGAATGACTACTAGTGTTTAATTGAGGAGAATACAATTTCTTTTAGTAGCAGCAGTTTTTATGAAACAGGTGTTTTCCTTTAACTGATTTTTTAAAGGTTTTGTGGAAACCGCGACGAGGCTACCATATTGGGCTGTCTAATCACAATAGAAAACGTGAAACGGCAAATTGTGCTATGGGTAAGCGCAAATGCATATTAATTGTTTGTGCAATATGAAAACGCTAGTGCACAGGCGTCGCAAACACATTGGATGGTGGGTATTCATAATTACAACATCAATGAATATTCAGATACTGTGGAATCATTTCAATTCATGGGGGCCAATTTTCGTGGATTGTCTGCTTTTTTTCTTATTCGTTGGTAAGTAAATTCGTGGATGCGTACGTTATCAGTTTCAGGAACAAATATAACTCTTTCTAAATTTCTTTTCGTTGAGGATGTAAATTTGTGGCGGAGGGCTCCCCACGAATACCACGAAAATTGAGCCACCACGAATTTTAATGATTCCACAGTACTTGTAATCAAATGTTTATTTAGTGCACTTAAAAATAAAGCACGAATTAATGCAATAACGTTGCATAACATCATCAATCAAAAATTCATCAAACAGCAAAAAGTTTATACAGTGATTTTTGCATTGTTCAATTAAGAGTGCACAGTCATAAAAAAACAGGATATCAAGCACATTATGAAAACATTAAAAAATACAATTATTTGGCAATAACTTATCAACGATGTATATTAAATATTCACCAAACATTATTATACTTGTAAAATTTACGAAAGTGGCAGAAACCAATTTTTTTAAACTGAGGTAATCTGGTTCAATTTGAACATCAGATACAAATGCTATTTTTCTGGACACTGTGAACCTATAAAGACACTAAAACCCTTATGCCATTTAGGTCCTTGTAAAATATTGTCATTTTACAAGTAAGATGTTTATTTACATTTGATTAAAATAAACAACCTGTACACACAAAACATTTCTGCAATTGATATTAAAAAATGCTTGATACATGTTTATGTACAAACAAAATAAGTTTGTTTATAATTGATATTGTAAGTAAAAAATGAAAAACACAGTCTGTTTAAACATAATACTAGATTTCTTTGAATTTACCTGTGTAGCGCTCAGCCACAAAGAGGTTGTCTCTGGTGTCCACACATAAACTGTCCGTCCGGACCCAGGATGTGGATACAATCATTGTTGCAGTCTGCTGTCAGGATCCTACTCTGGGAGTCTGTAGTGATGCCAATTGGTTCAAATGGATTTTTGATAATATTGGGAGGACCAGTGTAAGTAAACCGGAGTTTTCCAGTCTGGTTTACCACAACTACTGCACGCAGATCGGGGTCACTGTCAGCCACACAGATGTCTAAATTCTTGTTCTCACTGATGTATTTTGTGTGATTATCAGATGAGTAGAGGGGTTGTCCTTTGTCATTGTACTGAATCGTTTGTTTCTCTGTAGAGCCAGTATAACGCACAACCTTTGCTTGTAAATAAACATCACTGACCATGACAACCAGGAGGTCATTAGAGGAGGTAATACAGACATTGAGAGGATACCACCTCCGTAGTCTAATCACCGTCTTAGTCTTTGTATTCTTCACTATGTTCACAGTTCTATCAGTGTTATCAGTATAAACTAGTTCACCACTCTGTGTCACGGCTATATCCTGTGGTATCTTCCCTGACTTGGTTTGGATTGACTTTACCAATTTACCATAGAGGTTGTAGAGCATCATATTGTTGTCACCACCACTCGTCCACACTTCATCATCACTAAGACAAGACACACAGTATAATTCATTAGGTTCTTCATATTCGGTGTTTATTTCTGTGATGATTCGTGGTACATCGATGAGCGGTCTGTCTGAAGGAGAGGACTCAGCACTGGAAGATTCCATCGTGTAGCCATGTTCTTCTGTTTTGATGGATAACGCTGACAGAGAACCAATCTGCTGATAAATTTGTTCCTTGTTAATCTTCTGAGGGGTGAATCTTGGTAAGGAAACAATGACTTTCGGTGGCAATTTTTTGAATTAAGCATTCCTGGATTTGTAGGCAAAGACAAGGTTGACATCATTTGAGTTCATTAATCTAATCAGCAATGTTTTCTTCAATTTCCAATATACTACATTTAATTTTATCTTCCTGCTCATTTAGGACAGTAATGTGTTTAAATTCCATTTTATCTACGTCCAATTTTAATTTCGTGATAGCAGTGTCTATTTCTCTGTGCAGCTCTTCTCCATGTCTTTCTATAGCTTTTGTTAGTTTGTTGGAGTTTTTATTCAGATCAGCTTTCTGAACTGGGATGTTTGATGCAATTTCTTGGTATTTAGGATAAATGTTTTTCTCCAATTCTTGTAAATCTATCTGTAAAGCTTCTTTCTTCTTTTCTAGAATTTTCAAAATGCCAAATTGTACATGTCCTAAATGTTCACCAGAGGAGACACACTCAACACAAATAGGAATGTTACATTGTTCACAATGAAGGTCACATAATTGTGTGGAATGTTTTGAACATTTAGGATTAAGTCCTTGTTTTTTAAATGACACCACCTTGTGTTCTGTAGATTCATCAGCAAGATGTTCCCCAACACATGCTTTACACAGATGTATGTGACAAATGGCACAGTACATATGGGGGCCCGGGGTCTCACAGAGATGACACCGTAACACATCCTGGCCCCAAGTACGGGCGTCCATGATCAGACACCTTGATAGATTTTAAGAGGAATCTGAAATTTAAGAAAAAAATCTATCGATCACTTTGATAGATAGATAGATAGATCAGAGGATTCTAAAAATTAAAAAGAATATATTTAATGTATTTAATTATCTACCAAATAAAACTGCCAAAAAGAGAGGCACCGCAGTTACCGTGAAGGGATCAACTGGTATTATGCCAATTGCAAATTATATGCAAAATAGGAACATTTTATCAGGTAACATGCGCCTCCTTCCCCCTTGCAAATTTAAAATTTCTTTCGATTACATTATAAAATTACCAAACATTTGTCTCGGACTCCCTGGCAAACTAAAATAACCGCTGGCCCCCTCCCCATTGAACATTTTTCTGGATCCGCACGTAGGTAAGTCATTTTATATTTTTATTCTACCCCCACTACTGAAAGTGAAAGTAACTATGTAAATTAACAATTACAGGATCATTTCTACTTACATTTTTATCGCATTCAAGTACTCTTATATGTTATGCTGTGATGAAACGTTCTTTTATTCGTAGCAGGCAATTGAGTTAACGTATCTCAAATAAACATGTTCTATTATAAATACCCAAATTCGTGATTTACATGATAAATGGTCTTAGCCGATAGCTCGATAGAATCTTGTTGAAACACATACATATGCATTATTCTTTCTATTAACTTTAACTGAAATGCATGCACTTGTCACATAATTTCTAATGATAATAACTAATTTATTTTTTTTAAAGAAACAACAAACCTTCAAAAACGATCAAACATGTCTACTACTGTTTTTCCGTTCCTGGTCTCCATGGTCCTTGATCGTCGTCACTTGATTAAATTAAGGAGCTGGTGAAGGGGCGAAAGAAAGGCATGCCAGTATATTCAGTAACTGCTGCTAATGCAAAATAAATTTAAAGTGTTTTGAGAAAATCTTCTATTTACATTATTTTATATTCATTTTTTCCTGTTTACCTTCCACAGAAAATCACACAACGACCTTATATTACATTTGTTCAGTATCTTTGCCTGTGAAAACATTGCGTATTGATTTTGTACTTTACAGTTCAATAACTTTAAATCACGTAGAATTCGCTCCACTTTCTTTAGAAATATATCATTATAAGAACACAGTTCTTAATAATCAAATGCTGATTATTAAGAACTTATTAATAATCAAAAAATCCTGATGAAATTGAAGCTTTGATGAATTATTATTTTTTTTAAATTTGCCAGTGTTATATTGTCTGTGAAAACACTACAAATCGTATGGGCGGCGGAAAGGATGAAAAAGACGCAAAACAAACAACTTAGATTTTTAAACATGCTAAAATACGAAACAGACCAGCTTTAAATAAAATCAACAGCCTTTTGCCAGATCAACAGACACCAATAAAAAACGATCACCGATGCAAAACCAACAAACATACACTAAATGTATGAGTGGAAATCGTGCCCTACAGAAAGCATAAACTGGAGAAAACGCACACGAACGTTTTCATTTGATGATCCAAATTATTCCCCAGAGAGAAAAGTCGGGGTGGGGGTGTTTGAGAGATATTTAGTTTGCCAAGGTGGTATGGTGGTAGTGTCCAAGTCATATATTCGGTATATTTTCTTTGTAAATTTAAGAAATTTGATTTTTCCGGGAGTGTGGTGACGGACTTCAGTTAATCTGCATAATAAAGACTTTTAGCTCAAAGTTTGGTCAAGTTTATGAAGCATTATTGTACTATTCTAGACATACAAAATTGAAAAAAATAAAAAAAAATAAAAAAAAATCTGAAATTATCATGCATCAAAAATATATTCAATATAATGTAAAGACTTATGCTTGGATCTTGATTCTTTTTTTATTTTTCTTATATTTAAATCCATAACCAAAAAATACTTAAGTACCTATTTTATCCTGACATTATTGTAAACCCTCCAAAGAACTTTATTTTTATAAACCAATGTTTGGCAACATTTATATCCATAATATAATTTTTCTTAATGCAAATTTTTAAAAATTGTTTTCATTATTACTTAAACAATTTTAATTATTTATACATGTACTGTAAATTTTAACCGGTGTTATATAGTGCCTTTTCCCCCTAGCCATCTTTCCCCCCGGAAAAATGGCTATATAGCAGTTCTCCCCCCCCCCCCCGGAAAAATGGCTATATAGCAGTTTTTCCCCCCAGGGAAAGCTGACTATATAGTGGGCGTTCCCCCTTTTTATAGCCAGATTACCCCCACGGAAAACCTACTATATAGTGGATTTTCCCCTTTTTTTACATTCCGGCCATGTACATGTATATGGCGGATCATTCGTAGCAATAATTTGCAATAACTGATATGATATTAATTTCTCATAAAAAAAAGGATAATTATGGCATTTCTTAATACAAAGAATAAAATACATGGTTTTTCAACCCCAAATATGAACTAAGGCATACGCCCTCATAACCTGTTCTCACCCCTTTTTGGAACACCTTTTACACGGATTTCATAATACCTCGAATCTTTTTTCATCTAATCGATGCTTATCTACAGTTTTGACTTCGGCGTTATGAACACGTGAGAACACATTTGAGTGAAAATACGCCGGTTTGGAAATTTAATTTTCCAATGCATTACCATCAATGTATAAGCTTCTCCCAGGGAACTAACTGACCAATCTTAACTTAATATTGTAGAGGAATGGAATAAAAAGTGGAAATGTATTACTCCCTTCGTCCAAAAGGCTATCAATTTTAAATTAATACCGTTAGAATTGACGATCTTAAAAACAATTATATATTTCTTTTTCTAAATATCAAACGGGAGACAGGATGCAATGATATGATGAGAAACTGAAATGTTTTAGTTTTACTTTGATTGATGGACTTCTAAATCATGGTTAAGGGGTATTTTAATTATGTATTAAAAGCATGTGTAAAGTTAGTGTTTACCATTTCGTTTTAAAGTTACGCATATTCATATTTTTAAGCACATTTCTACGAAACACGAGATATTATGATGTAAACATTTCAAAAAACAATGAAATGTCTTCACAACCAGAACAATGTCGGTATCTTTGCTGGTTACTTTGGAAAATGTGAAATGGAGCATGAACTAACTTTATGTTTATATTGTCACTCACTATTTGCTAATTTTTTTCACTTTTAAGTTTGCAACGTGATTTATAAATATACAATTTTGAAAACGATGCTATATAAATCAAGATATACGATTCAATTACTTTAAAAAAAATATACTATTTGTTTCATATTTTTGCAATAAAGATTTACTTGTGTACCATATTATTTCTTCAAACAATTAAACAAGGGTAATTAAAAAAACAAAACAAAAAGCAACCAACACATATATTGTGATGAGTTGACTTTTTTAAGTATAAGCTTGTTCTTCTAATCAACTAAGAAGTAAAAAAGTCGTATATGCGCTTAGGTTGGTTATTTATTTTTGATTTTCGGTTTCTCCTTTTATGAATAAAAGTTCATAGATTTATTTATCTAATTATTCTTTAATATTATATCATTAGTCATCTTATGAATTGATTAAATGTTTTGAAGAATAATGAATTTTACCCGCGTACCTTTTTTAAAAAAATTGTTCGTAAATTAAAAAAAAAAGATTTTGATAAAGAAATATATGAGTGATTGCGTATTTTTAAATGATGTTTTTACTTTTAAATGACTGTACCAATAGGTTCATGTGGTCATCTATAGTTTTTGAGATATGGGGCCCTAAAAAATACATATTCTTTATACATGTAATTGGATTTCAAACATCGGGCTCGAAAACAACAAAGGCTCCTACCCTGCATGGGGGCTTAAATTTTCGGTGTCATCTACTAGTGGTATACCACTATCACTGTGACAATATGGTTAATTGGTCATCTCTAGAATTTGAGATTCGGGTACCCACTTATAGAACACTATTCAATCATTATAATGGGGTTTTAATCATCGGGACCTGAAACATCAAAGGCCCCTACCCTGAGAGCTGAAATTTTCAGAGTCATCTTCAAGTGGTAAACGACTGCCACTATAAAAATATGGTGATATAGTCATCTCTAGTTTATGAGACATTGGACCCTTAAGAATATGCACTATAATTATTATAAAAGGATTTTAAAAATCGGGCTCTGGAACACGGGAAATAAAATTTCTCTAAATCAGAGGTTTAGCCTGGATGAAATTTTCACAGACAAACAGTCTGATAAATTTAACAAGAAATTATTAAAACATTCTAGTTTAATACAATTTCAGAAGACAGAATTATGCATATAAGTGTATAACTTGTAAAACTTTTTTCATTAAATTACCTAAATTAAGTTCTATGTGTAATTTCATTACACACATGTTCAACTTTCACCATTGTCTATAAAAATAATAAATCGGCAACACGAAACTCAACCTGTACAGATGAATGCAGATATACATGTATGCAACCTGGGAGTGTAGAAACATTGATTTTAATCCTTACTGGATTTCCATAAATATTTTTTATAAAATCTGAACCAAAAAAGTGAGGGAGAAACCCTACTATGGGGGAAAAGCTACTATATAGTAGCTTTTCCCCCCGGGGGGAAAGGCTACTATATAGTAGGTTTTCCGGGGGGAAAAGCTACTAGGGGGGAAAAACTGCTATACAACACCGGAAATCAAAGAAAGAAGAGTTAATTAATAAAAGTACTATTGTTCCATTTGCACAAATTTATTTAGTTGCCAGTATCAGTTTTAAATTATTCGAATTGCAACATGAAGCAATTACATATATATATGTATATGCACATGACAGGCACGTAGCATCAGGGGGGGGCCTGGCCCCCCACTATTTCTCGAACAATGATGGAGTTGCCCCCCCCCCCCCCACTTTTTGGTAGTATGTAAAAAATTGATAAGAGAATGAGGAAATAAGGAGTGAAATAGAAGTTATATATATTACACCAGCGCCCCCCCCCCCCCCACCGGATTAGGATTTTGAAGATCTTGGTAAACTTTAAATTTTCCTTTTTTCTTTTTTGGCTTGGCAAGATTTTTTGGATGAGTCTGCCCCCTCCCCACTTTCAAAAACGATGCTACGTGCCTGCATGCACATTGCATTTCAATTGTTTGAAGTTATTAAAAGGCAATTATGTTTTTTTTTCTCGGCCAGACTTTCCTCTGTCATTGTTTACGATATAAAAAAAACAAATAAAACAAAGTTCACATTTAACACGTATCAACAGTTTGATCATATGTTACTTTGATGCAATTTGTCGTTTTTCGTGCAAACTGCACGGTGTAAAGGTTGGGAAGGTTTTTAGATAACTGGACGAATAGCTATTTAACTGAGGAGATTATAGGTTTTTGTTTGTTTGTACTTCTTTTGGTAGCAGCAGTTTTTATAAAACTAGATGTTTTCCCTTACTTTTATTTTAAAAGTTTTGTGGAAAACGCAGGGTAGTTGTTCTATCTAAATTTATGTTAAAGAATACATGTAAGCTATTTAAATTCTATCACGTGATAATGCACCAAGGTGGGAATATTTAAAGTACTACACGATTTTATTGCATTAGCATTTATTTAGTTGGAAAATGGTAAGTGTTCGGTCCGATTTAAAGCAGTATCTTACAATTTTGTGTATTGCAACAAAATAAGACGCTAAATGGCCCATATACTTCCTTAAACTCCCCACGCTTGCCTGAACGGAATCCTCGAGTGAACTTTTTTGTCGTCTGTCGTCGTTTTCCTTGCGCTTGACTTTAAAATTTTATTTACTTTTTTAGAACCCCTTTGCCAGTTTTAAACAGGCTTTGTCTAAACTAATATTGGGTAAAAGACTTCCAATTTGTTTCAGACGAAGGATCAAGCCCCCCCCCCTTCTTTCATTCCAAGAATATTTGGTAGATTGCTATTCAGGATTTTGTAAAAAAAAAAAATTGGGGGGGGGGGGGTAAATTACTTCTTCTTTTTTTAATTAATTACAATGACTTTTTATACATTTTAATATATAAATATTACATGTATCTAATTTTCTGATCAAAACTTTCTTTCATTACAAGTTTTCAGCTACATGTACATTAAATTTGTGCTAGTTCTCAAATTGGCAGTTTAAGCATCACGTTTTAAATTTCTTTTATCACTGACAAGCATTATATTAAATATAATATGCATTTAACACTAGCTTTACAACGTTCATTACTTCACTTTTTTGAATTATTGATAATAAGGAAAAAAAATGTTTTAGAGATAATACATCTTCGCTAGCTAAGGATGACGATCCAGGATGTTTCTCATCAGAGAACGGCCGTGGATTGTCACCCTTGGCTTGTGAATATAGAAACGCCGTGGATCGTCACCTTTTGCTAGTAGATGGAGAAACACAGTGGACTGCTTCCCTTTGCTAGTGAAAATGGAGAAAATACCGTATTTGGAAAATTAAAATCATAGTAAAATTTGACCTACATATATATTGAAAATTATCATTGTCAACTGGAGTATTTTTCTCTTGAATGTTAGATTTATATCTTTTGCACATGAACAGCTACAAATGTAAATACCGGTACACATGTCGATACGCCGGTCTTGTTCCGATAAATGAGATGATGAATGGTATTTGTACAATTTTCCTTATCACTATGAAGCTCATATTCATAAGTGGACCCCAACGTACAGATAATCATGGGCAAAGATCTCATTTGCTTTTTTCATTTTAAAACTGAAGATATATATATATATATTAGGTAATTTACACTCACCAAGTATGATTCTTTCTATTTCTTACCAAAATTGATTGAAATTCATAGCTCTGTAGAGACTGATAGGACTGGGATCTATTTTTAAAACAAGAAAATTCCAGTCTACACTAAGAACTCCTGTGTCTATGGAGGCTCGTTGACGTTATATTTTAATCAAAAAATTAAATGTCAATTCAAAACCATCTGTGTTGAATGTGATAGACATCTCAATACCGGTCTCAAAGTTTTTCATTAAGTTCTATAAGCATAGTTTAAATTTGATTTAATTTAGAAATAGGGTAGAGTCCATAAAATATTGTCTTAAAGGAAAAATATACAGATACTTTTCAATGAAAAAATAACTTCAATGTATTGTCATAGACACAGACAAAAATATCTTGTACAAATTTATGGTGTTTGAGACCAAGTTTAAGAAAAGGGTATCCTCCTTTGAGACACAGTTACAACGTAAATAAGCAAGTTTTGACCTCTTTCTCAACAAATGTTTGCAAAGTGGAAACTTCTTCCATATTTTTCAGATTTTTAAATCTTGAATTTATGTCTGAGGCTGCCGCAGTTTTAAGTGATTAAAAAGGCACTCTTTCGGTCTTGTTTGCGACATTTGCATACAAAACAACATGTACAACGTCATATTTTTTGCTTTTTTATCTTCTGACAACAGTTTTAGTCAGTTTTGGGCAATACAATCTATTCTTATTCTCAAATGTACAATATGGCATTATACCCCCTTAAATGAATGACAAGATGAATAAAAATAATAAGTTTATTGATAATGAATATTACATTACTGACTGCAATAAATTGACGCTACCAAATTTGGCCGTCTAATCACAAAAAGCAAACGAAAATTGGTACATCGCCATGGGTAAGCGTTTGTGCAATATGAAGCGCTGGTGCACAATCGTCACTAACAAATTGGATAATGGTTATTCACAATTACAACAACAATGAAAATTCAGATACTTGTATTCAAAAGTTTATTTAGTGCATTGATTAAGAAAGCATGAATGCATTTGCGTCACATTACATCATCAATCAATATTCCATCAGTAAAAATAATTTTTTGCACTGTTAAAGCACGAGTGCACAGTCATAGAAAAACACATCAAAATAAATGTTTGCACTGTTAAAGCACGAGTGCACAGTCATAGAAAAACATATCAAACACATAATCAAAACATTATAAAATTAATAATATTTTCAGGGCTGTCACAGCACTTTTTAATTTGGTACATGGACTGGGTCTCTTTCCATTGGAAAAAATATCGACATATTTTGTCAAACTGGAAATATTTAACATACTTTAAATCAATATATCATCAAAATGCCTTCTGAATTAATAGCAAAAGCTGCTGTTCACTCCTTAAAATTCAAGTTTTACAGCTCACATGATGTTCTCAGGAACTAACCAAGAGTAAAAAGAAGACACAAAAATAGGCTAATTTTCAGAATTATGAAGGAGTTTAATTTTTTTAATTTTATTTATACATGTTGATTTTCAAATTTAAATCTTTTATTTGAAATTTTACAGTGGTCAGGAAAAAAAGAAAACTTTATTTTTTCCGCATGATTGAAATAAGTTGATTTACTATTTTTTACATCAAGGTAACCCACAGATAAAGATTCAAAAATATTTCTTTCAAAAATAGTAAATAAAAAAAGATGAAAATCAAATTTTGAAAAGGTAACCAAATCTATATTATTATGTGAAATTTTATATATTTAAGGAATGAATTCAATATTAATTTGTTTTATACGATATAAAATGGTTTGGGGCAGTTTACGCTTTATAAACCGCGAAGCGGTTATTAAAACGGTTATTAAAAATCTGTTTAAAAAGTATAAACTGTTTTTTTTGTATCGTATAAAATAAATATTGAATTCATTGCTTATAATTTAATTTTTTACTCTTTATTGTAGATAAAAACGGTCATTTGTCCTTTAAAATGACGTAAAATTGTACAAAATTCAAACGTAACGTCAGGCGTATCGATATGTTTTTGACGCTAGTCTTACCTTGACGCACAGGGACATCGTATCCGCTCTACACTCTATGACATATATATAATAATACACAAGGGAAGAATCGAAAGTAGGACACGATTTGTAAACAATGTCAAAAACAACTTACTTCACAAAAGTTACGCAAATCCTCGCACACAATGTTGCAAATGTTGTCAAAAAACACGTTCACACTCAAATATTCCTAATAAACTCGGTAAAAAGCGTTTTTATCCCATTAAAACCGCTGTCTGCTGCAGAAACCCAATCTCTTCGCCCAAGAAAAGATAACTCTGTACTTTCTCTCTATACATGTATGTTCAGTAATGATAGTAGAAATGTAAAATGTCTGGGGAAATTTTAAATATTTTTTTCTTCTCTAAAATGTTAATGGAAAACTACGTTGGTGTTCACATAAAAAAAAATTATCTTATTTTTTTATTCAATAATTAAAATACTCATAATTCATTTTTTGTCTTTGCAATTATTCCAATTTAAACCTTCAAAATTAATTGTCGTTGCCTAAGAATTTCAGCATTGTTTTAATTGTCAATATCAAATTACTAGCCTAGTATATTTACGTTTCTACAAAAGATGAAATGATAGGAAATATATTAATTTGTTTTTTAAATTACGCTAATTAAAGTACATGCCAAATATATCGGAACGCATGTTAACTTATTATGCTTACGGTAGTAACATATACGACGAAAATTTCCCCAGACATTTTACACAGTTTACTGCCGAAATTTCTACTATCATTACTGAACATATATAGAGAGAAAGTACAGAGTTATCTTTTCTTGGGCGAAGAGATTGGGTTTCTGCAGCAGACAGCGGTTTTAATGGGATAAAAACGCTTTTTACCGAGTTTATTAGGAATATTTGAGTGTGAACGTGTTTTTTGACAACATTTGCAACATTGTGTGCGAGGATTTGCGTAACTTTTGTGAAGTAAGTTGTTTTTGACATTGTTTACAAATCGTGTCCTACTTTCGATTCTTCCCTTGTGTATTGTGGCTATTGGTACTTTGCGGAACGGAACGGAACGGAACGGAACCAGTTAAGAGGCCCCAAAAGGGGAAACAATATTTTTTTTAAACGTCATTATTTCAATTTAACTTATCGTAAATGGAAGATTGTTTTACAAATTTTGCTGTTTTAATGAACTGTGTATTACATAAAATATGCTACTCATTGCTCTATAAGTCAATACACGCTTCTTTCCCGAGAAAACCTAAAGTCACTAGTTGTTTTATGATGTTTGATTGACACTGTAAATATAAAGTTGAGGTTTAAACCAAACTCAATTAATCTGTGTGTGTAAAGTCGATGAAAATTACTTAAGTAATCTTTCTTCTGAATAAATTTCTTCTGGTTCCGTTCCGTTCCGCAAAATACCATTCCCGAGTGGATATTGGTATTTTACGGAACGGAACGGAATCTTTCAAACTTTTTAAATAAAGGAAACCATCATAACAACTACTAGCTGTTTGTTTATTTCTATGTTCTTTTGAGATAAATGAAGCAAATCATTTCATCAATTCAAACATCTTGCATATGTGCATATCACTCCTGTGTTGTGTACAGCTATAACTTTTATTTCATCTATGATACTACATTAATTACACGGATGATATTACTAGTTTGTTCATCAAGCTAGCAATAACGCAATGTGTATCCTATATTACGTAGAATTCTAAAATATAACGAGCACATTCGCAAGGAAAAAGTTTAATATTCATCACTTACCTTCCGTCTGAACAATTTTCTTCTGGTTCCGTTCCGTTCCGCAAAATACCATTATCCGTGTGGATATTGGTATTTAACGGAACGGAACGGAATCTTTCAAATTTTTTAAATAATGGAAAATATCATAACAACTACTCACCGTTCCTTGAATTTTTTATCAGATTCTTTAAAGATGAATGAGTCTATCAATCAAATCAATTCAGTCATCTTGTGTATTTGCTGATTATTAATTTCAGCGTTTGTGTGCGTGTGCTGCATACAACAACTCTGTTTTCATTTTTTTTTTATCAATTTCATATCATTGTCACGGCAGAACTAACTAGTTGGTTAATTAAGCTAGCAAAAACACAATGCTTATATCAAGTAGAATTCATATTATACCAAGATCATTCGCAGCGCAGGGATAATATCGATAAAAATACTTGATAGTCTTATTTGAAATAAATTTGAATGAATGATGATATAACAAATGTTGTTACCATACTTATAAATAATTTTCTTCTGGTTCCGTTCCGTTCCGCAAAATACCATTACCCGTGTGGATATTGGTATTTAACGGAACGGAACGGAACCGTTTAAAAATTTTGAAATATAAAATATATCATAACAACTACTAGCTGTTCGTTTATTTCTATGTTATTTTGAGATAAATGAAGCAAACCAACAAATCATTTCATCAATTCAAACATCTTGCATATGTGCATATCACTCCTGTGTTGTGTACAGCTATAACTTTTATTTCATCTATGATACTACATTACTTACACGGATGATATTACTAGTTTGTTCACCAAGCTAGCAATAACGCAATGTGTATCCCATATTACGTAGAATTCTAAAATATAACGGGCACATTCGCAAGGAAAAAGTTTAATATTCATCACTTACCTTCCGTCTGAACGATTTTCTTCTGGTTCCGTTCCGTTCCGCAAAATACCATTACCCGTGTGGATATTGGTATTTAACGGAACGGAACGGAACCGTTTAAAAATTTTGAAATATAAAATATATCATAACTACTACTAGCTGTTTGTTTATTTCTATGTTCTTTTGAGATAAATGAAGCAAACCAACAAATCATTTCATCAATTCAAACATCTTGCATATGTGCATATCACTCCTGTGTTGTGTACAGCTATAACTTTTATTTCATCTATGATACTACATTACTTACACGGATGATATTACTAGTTTGTTCATCAAGCTAGCAATAACGCAATGTGTATCCCATATTACGTAGAATTCTAAAATATAACGAGCACATTCGCAAGGAAAAAGTTTAATATTCATCACTTACCTTCCGTCTGAACAATTTTCTTCTGGTTCCGTTCCGTTCCGCAAAATACCATTATCCGTGTGGATATTGGTATTTAACGGAACGGAACGGAATCTTTCAAATTTTTTATAATATGAAAAATATCATAACAAGCACGGCATTTATTCAATCTATAACGAACATGTATTTGTTACGGGAGTTTACGGGAGATTAAACGAGTTTGTTTATCAAAGTAACAATATACAATGTTTACATCCAGTAGAATTTTATATTATATCAAACATATTCTGAGGGATAACATTATTTCCAAAAATAATTGATGGCTTTATTTGTAATACATTAAAATAGATATTAATATAAGAATATGGATTCCATACTTATTAATAATTTTCTCACGACTCCGTTCCGTTCCGCAAAATACCAATACCCGTGTGGATATTGGTATTTAACGGAACGGAACGGAATCTTTTTTTTTTAAAGCCATCTCAGGGCTTTGTTCGTACGATCAGTTTTATAATAGAGATTAACTGCCATTGATCATGGCTAAATATACATTTACATGCTTTATATGTTAAAAAATATAATGTGCACATTAATTGGATTGCATGTCACTGAATTTTCATATCCATGATACAGCAATAGACAGATTATCATTATGTTGATTAAATGTGCTTAATTATGTGTCTCTGTATTCCACTTGTAAGTTTGTGTTACTAATCAGTGCAGTCTAATTGCAACTTCTCGGGCCTTCCCGACAGGCTCGGAAAAAACATGAATGCATTAACATTACCGGATGTTAGAATTTTATACAAAATGGAGTTGCTTCCCATTTAAATAAGGATAGACTAAACAGCCTTGTGTGTCGTTTTTCGTGGTATAATTTAGGATATATCGTTGGCTTTAATGAAGTCTATGTCAGGTCTCAACAGATCATAGATTGCGTTGTATTTATATCAAGTTTTATAAAAATGGATGTTACCATGTACACCTATCTAATACTTTCAATTCTGTCAATTTCAACTGTTACCCTCCAAAACAGGACTTTTTTATACTGAATGTTTTAAAGGGGCATGGTCACGATTTTGGTCAAATTTTATTTTTCTGTTTTTATCATTTACAGTGCTTTATGAATGCATTTCTAATGATCACATGAAATTTGGGTGCCCGTCGGTGAGTTTTAAGCAAGATACAGGGCTCACAATTCTTCATAATGTAAACAAGGCTCGTGCCCTGTTTTTGTTTACATAGGTTCAATATACCAGTAAAAATATCTTTTTCAAGCTGATTTGTCTATATTCTTATTTATTTTAAGCATAAATAATCAGTTCCTAACGATTAACACATTCATTTTAGGTCTAAAACTGGAATTTTCACTTCAACAAAATGTAAACACAAGCTTTGTTTACATTGCGAGGAATTGTAAGCTCTGTAACTCGCTTATTAGTCAACAAATGACACTAAAATTTTGATTGTCTATTAAAAATGCCTTTCTGAAGCATTATAAACATTAAAATCGAAAAAATAATTTTTGACCAAAATCGTGACCATGCCCCTTTAATTTTAGAGAACATTTTACTGCTTCTACATAGAAATGACGAGAATTATACAGCAAACCGTACGCGTATGTAACAATTTGTGTGTTACCCGTTGCCAAGGGAGTTGCTAATGCTGAGGGTAATATAACGGATTATCAACTGTGTCTAAACCAATCAGATTTCAGTATTTTTTTTTTTATTCGAACTTTCATGTACAAGTTATTCACATCATCTTATATATTTAGTTTTACAGTGCATACACATCATATATTCACTTCATTTGAGATTTAGAATATAAGTATAATATAGACACAGTCACATAACGAAGATAAAAAAGCACATGTACAGACAAGTGTATACACCGACAGACAGACGTATATATGGACAAACAATCTCGAAAACTTGCTTTCAGAAATTAACATAGAATTATAATAAAACAAAATATTCGGAAATGTATTTATTGGCCAATAAATCTCTCATCGACGGTAGAAACTAAAATATACATATAAAGACAAATGAATTCAAAGCACAAATCACACACCAACGCTAGATCAATCACAACGACAACTGATTACCCTTATGGCACGTCATACTATTACTTATTAGGTTAGTTACTGACTCACTACGCCTCGCTTTCGATAAGTTTGGCAAGTATCTAGTACATTTCGGAAAGATGTGTTTATTATGCAGCGTACAGATGTAGTCAGACGATAGGAATAAGTAATTTTAACATTTTACAACCTATATATCGTCAGAAATCGTTGGAGAAACGGAAGAACTTGTTTAAAGCATATCTTGAAATGAGGACCCCCTATAAATCCAAAATGGCGAGTGTCGTCCCTTTACTTTTTTTAATGTACATTGAATACACTTTTTTAACATGATTGAAACGGGAGGTTTCGGTGAATTTATTTATTGCAATACACAGAAATACACATAAGATTACCAATTTTAATCAATTTTTTCTTCGGGAACAAATAATTAGGAAATTCACTATCCAACAACCAAGCCCCTGTGATTAAAGTATTCTCGTGCAAAATGTGACATAAAGTAAGCATTAAAGATTTTAATTGACTGATAACTGCAATGCGATAAGAATCTGTAATAAACAAAATACAAATAAAAATGACAGGTATTGGTTTCCATAGAAAAACAATTCAATAAACCTTTCACATAGAATTAAGTAATGCAACATATCTTAAATATATTCTATAAATAAATTCATTAATTGAATAGAAAATAATGAGTTAAAACCGTAATCAATTGACTTTATTAAACTGACAGTACGTAATTATCAAGTTCAAAATGTAATGTTTGTCGACGAAATGGCTCACCATACTTGAAGCACATGGTAAACTAAAATCCATCGGTAACAAGAATATGCAAAACTAAGCATAGTTGACAATAAAGACAGAGGTAAATTACATCACTAAAAGATTAATGATACATAATTATAACAGTCAAAACACTTACACAGTGGAATCAAAGCTTACAAAAAACTCTAGTAATCGAGCGATTAGAAATATGGCGCAGTACTCCACCCATAAACAAACAAGTCGTACACAAAATCTTTCGTACAAAATACATGTATACTCTGTCCCAAGATATTTTGGATTCACGTTTGGCTTAATTGTTTGATATTGATAAATACCTAAGGATTCAAACGATGTTCATTCAAAAGTATAAAAAATTTCCAAGATTTCTCAGTCAAAACGCCCCTGTTAGCTTATCAGGTTTCAATACAATGCTAAAAAATGTGATGTCTACGGAGATTTTGCATTGCAGCAAGCCCGGATGATAACGTTGAAATATTGCGCGATGTATTCCGAGTGTATTCCGAATGGAGAAAAGATGTAAACATTCCCCATTATAAATCTCCGTAAGGAATCTGTTTTCGTTCCTGTGAATTTTTCCGAGTGAAAGATGATAATGTGTCAATGAAATTATCTTGGAAAATATCCCTTTCAACTATTTCAATTGCACTTCTTTCACAGGTAAGTGTATTTTTATTAAAAATCGTCCAAATGTGCAGCATAAATATCTCGGGACAGACTATAGTAATCAAAATAAGATATGCACAAGACATAACAGAAATTAAAGTTAACGTTGTACACAAGATAAGCACACAAGATATTTATAATTTTATATTAATGAAATGGTTTGTTAGCTTGCTTCTTATATCCCAAAATGATGTTTTGATATTTTCCATTATTTTTTTTTTTAAGATTCCGTTCTGTTCCGTTAAATACCAATATCCACACGGGTAATGGTATTTTGCGGAACGGAACGGAATCATAAGAAAATTATTCAAAAGTTTCGTAACAACATTTGTTATATCATTATTCATTTCAATGTATAACAAACAAGCTATAGGTTAGCTTTTTAAAAAGAAAGTTAAGAAAGTCAGCCAGCGGAATATTATTTTTGGTCAAACGTGAATACACAATCTATTAAAATACAGGTAATGTAGTTTTCAGAAGAATGATAATAGGCAAGTGTATTTTTAGTTTGCACGCTTATTTTCATGTCTGTATGCATATGTGCGGAGAGAAGCTTATATATTATAGCAAAGTACTTACATTGTACGATTGCAAATCTACTTATTACTTAAAATTGTAATTTGCAAGATTGCACTCTGAATTTCATGGTCCTGTCGCAAACTACTGCCGATGCATTTTCTCTCCAATCTCACTAAGCTGATTCCGAAGACCCCGGCCCGTGAATGCAGACGATACTTATGGGCAGTCTTTCAAGATATATATCCAGTTTGACCTAGAATCTTCGAGTTTCTCTAACAAGGACTGTCTAATTCCTTCCCAGAATTTTAATTTACGGAAGCGCAATTGAAGTTTAATCCCAAATTAATAAGTCAGCCCACTCATAAGGCTATCAAGTATTTATTTTTAAAAATGATTATAACCCTGGAAATGGATTTGATATAAACTTTGACTTGATGTAAACATTGTCTTTCGCTAGCTTGATTAACCAACTAGCTAATTCTTCCTAAAAAAAATCAAATAATTTATTATATAATGAATAAATGTTGCCTTTGTAAAAATATGTTTCACATATTAAAAAGTTTGAAAGATTCCGTTCCGTTCCGTTAAATACCAATATCCACACGGGTAATGGTATTTTGCGGAACGGAACGGAACCAGAAGAAAATTGTTCAAACGGAAGGTAAGTGATGAATATTAAACTTTTTCCTTGCGAATGTGTTCGTTATTTTTTAGAATTCTACGTAATATGGGATACACATTGCGTTATAAACTAGTAATATCATCCGTGTAAGTAATGTAGTATCATAGATGAAATAAAAGTTATAGCTGTACTCAACACAGGAGTGATATGCACATATGCAAGATGTTTGAATTGATGAAATGATTTGTTGGTTTGCTTCATTTATCTCAAAATAACATAGAAATAAACGAACAGCTAGTAGTTGTTATGATATATTTTATATTTCAAAATTTTTAAACGGTTCCGTTCCGTTCCGTTAAATACAAATATCCACACGGGTAATGGTATTTTGCGGAACGGAACGGAACCAGAAGTAAATTATTTATAAGTATGGTAACAACATTTGTTATATCATCATTCATTCAAATTTATTTCAAATAAGACTATCAAGTATTTTTATCGATATTATCCCTGCGCTGCAAATGATCTTGGTATAATATGAATTCTACTTGATATAAGCATTATGTTTTTGCTAGCTTAATTAACCAACTAGTTAGTTCTGCCGTGACAATGATATGAAATTGATAAAAAAAAACCAAAACAGAGTTGTTGTTGTATGCAGCACACAAACGCTGAAATTAATAATCAGCAAATACACAAGATGACTGAATTGATTTGATTGATAGACTCATTCATCTTTAAAGAATCTGATAAAAAAAATTCAAGGAACGGTGAGTAGTTGTTATGATATTTTCCATTACTTAAACAGTTTGAAAGATTCCGTTCCGTTCCGTTAAATACCAATATCCACAAGGGTAATGGTATTTGGCGGAACGGAACGGAACCAGAAGAAAATTGTTCAGACGGAAGGCAAGTGATGAATATTAAACTTTTTCCTTGCGAATGTGCTCGTTATATTTTAGAATTCTACGTAATATAGGATACACATTGCGTTATTGCTAGCTTGATGAACAAACTAGTAATATCATCCGTGTAAGTAATGTAGTATCATAGATGAAATAAAAGTTATAGCTGTACACAACACAGGAGTGATATGCACATATGCAAGATGTTTGAATTGATGAAATGATTTGTTGGTTTGCTTCATTTATCTCAAAATAACATAGAAATAAACAAACAGCTAGTAGTTGTTATGATATATTTTATATTTCAAAATTTTTAAACGGTTCCGTTCCGTTCCGTTAAATACCAATATCCACACGGGTAATGGTATTTGGCGGAACGGAACGGAACCAGAAGAAAATTGTTCAGACGGAAGGTAAGTGATGAATATTAAACTTTTTCCTTGCGAATGTGCTCGTTATATTTTAGAATTCTACGTTATATTGGATACACATTGCGTTATTGCTAGCTTGATGAACAAACTAGTAATATCATCCGTGTAATTAATGTAGTATCATAGATGAAATAAAAGTTATAGCTGTACACAACACAGGAGTGATATGCACATATGCAAGATGTTTGAATTGATGAAATGATTTGCTTCATTTATCTCAAAATAACATAGAAATAAACAAACAGCTAGTAGTTGGTATGATGTTTTCCTTTATTAAAAAAGTTTGAAAGATTCCGATCCGTTCCGTTAAATACCAATATCCACACGGGTAATGGTATTTTGCGGAACGGAACGGAACCAGAAGAAATTTATTCAGAAGAAAGATTACTTAAGTAATTTTCATCGACTTTACACACACAGATTAATTGAGTTTGGTTTAAACCTCAACTTTATATTTACAGTGTCAATCAAACATCATAAAACAACTAGTGACTTTAGGTTTTCTCGGGAAAGAAGCGTGTATTGACTTATAGAGCAATGAGTAGCATATTTTATGTAATACACAGTTCATTAAAACAGCAAAATTTGTAAAACAATCTTCCATTTACGATAAGTTAAATTGAAATAATGACGTTTAAAAAAAATATTGTTTCCCCTTTTGGGGCCTCTTAACTGGTTCCGTTCCGTTCCGCAAAGTACCAATAGCCTGTATTATTATATATATGTCATAGAGTGTAGAGCGGATACGATGTCCCTGTGCTTGACGTAGGCAACATTCTTTTTACGATATAAAATAATTCTTTAGCAAATCAGAAAGCGCGTTACAACCAGAATTAAATTATTCAAAGATAAAATATTTGCAATATCTTCTAAGCAAAATTCTGTGTAATATGTTACTGACATCTTGTGTATTTACGGGTATTAGTAAAACCCTGTGACCCAATTTCAGCTGTAATGCAGAAGATCTGTTTACAAAGTCTAAATTATTTCCTGATAATCTTAGCATTTACTTTGGAGGCTTATTATCTAATTACCAGATACTAACTAATGCTACTGTCTTCCCAATAATTTATTACCACTGTTTGTAAATTTCTAAGCACTTTAAAATGCATCACTCATTATGCCGTGGCGTATAACCGTATAACTAGACCCAAAAGAAGACTCTGCTAGTTGGGTTTGTTAGGTCACAATATGGGTTCTGTCCAGTTGTGAGAACCTTTTAAAATAATCGTCACTGTTGTCCCCATTACTTGATCATTTGGGATATAATTAAGCCACCTTTAATCAATTACGGCAAATCTACTGACCAAAAAGCACACAGCTCGACAAATCAAAAGTTGTAAATATTACTAATGCATTTGGGAATTTTTATCCTGAAATTTGAAAAATATGTGGCTTTTTGCCATTGGGAATGGGTCCGATATTCGGTTCAAAACTGAGGGAGTGACAGCCCTGCCTTGTAAAATATTGTCATTGTACATGTAAGAATGCTTATTTAGATTGGACTCAAAAAACAATCTTTATTAAAAAAAAATATTTCTACACTTGATATTCCAAAAAAAGTAATACATGTATAAATGCATAAACATATCATGAAAATGGTAAGTTTGTTTATAATAATTATTGTTAATAAAAGTAAAAAAAAAACAGTCTGTCTAAACGTAATATTTGATTTTCTTCAATTTACCTGTGTAGTGCTCAGCCATAAAGAGGTTATTGCTAGTGTCCACACATAAATCCCATGGACACTGTAAATGACAGTTGTCAATGTAGCAGAGGAACTGTCCGTCCTGATCCAGGATGTGGATACATTCATTGCTACAGTCTGCTGTCAGGATCCGACTCTGGCTGTCTGTAATGATGCCGATTGGTTCAAATAGATTTTTGGTAACATGGGGAGGACCAGTGTAAGTAAACCGGAGTTTTCCAGCCTGGTTTACCACCACTACTGCACACATATTGGGGTCACTGTCAGCCACACAGATGTCTAAGTTCTTGTTCTCACTGATGTATTTGGTATGGTTAGAAATTGAATAGAGAGGTTGTCCTTTGTCATTGTATTGAATCGTTTGTTTTTCTGTGGAACCAGAATAACGCACAACCTTTGCTTGTTTCTTTTCAGAACTCATCATTGTAACCAGGAGGTCACCAGAGGATGTACTGCAGACATAGCCAGGTGTCCACCCCCATAGCCTGATCACTGTCTGTATCTGTGTATTTTTCACAATGTTCACAGTTTTGTCCTTGGGATCAGTATAAACTAGTTCACCACTCTGTGTCACTGCAATGTCTCCGGGCATGTTCCCTGACTTGGTTTGGATTGACTTCACTAGTTTACCATGGAGGTTGTAGAGTCTCATCATGTTATCCCGACCACGCGTCCACACGTCAATATCACTCAGAGAGGATATACTACATAATCTATTAGATTCTGCATACTCTGTGTTTATATCTGTGATGACCAGTGGTACATCAATGAGCGGTCTGTTTGGGGGAGAGAACTCGGCACCAGGAGATTCCATTGTGTAGCCATGTTCTTCTGTTTTGATAGATAACGCTGACAGAGAACCAATCTGCAGATAAATCTGTTCCTTGTTAATCTTCTGAGGGGTGAATCTTGGTAAGGAAAATGTGGGTTGAAGTGGCAATTTTCGAAATTCAGCATTTCTGGATTGGTATGTAGAGAAAAGGCTATCATCTTTGGAATTCAGTAATTTCTTCAGATTAGCAATCCTCTGTGTGATTTCAGAAAGACTGTGCTTAATTTCATCTTCTTGCTTATTTAGGGCTATCAGGTGTTTAGAGTCCATTTCATCCACATCAGATTTCAGTTTATTGATAGCAATGTCTATTTCTCTGTGCAAAATTTCTCCATGTCTTTCAAACGCTTTTTTCAGTTTCTTTGAGTTTTCATTAAGTTCAGCTTTTTGAACTGGGATGTTAGATGCAATTTCTTGGTATTTAGGATAAATCAATTTCTCTAATTCTAGTAAATCTTTCTGTAATATTTCCTTCTTTGCTGCTAGACTTTTCAAGAGTTCAACCTGTTTGTGTCCTAGATGTTCACCAGAGGAAACACACTCTAAACAAATAGGAATGTTACAAAGTTCACAATAAAGCTCACATAATTTTTTGGAATGTTTTAAACATTCAGGAGCAAATCCCCGCTTTTTAAATAGCACCACTTTGTGATCTTTGGATTCATCGGAGAGATGTTCCCCCACACAGGCTTTACAAAGATGTATGTGACAAATGTCACAGTACATAGGGGGGCCCGGGGTCTCACAGAGTTGGCATCTCAGTACATCCTGGGCCCAATTACGGTGGTCCATGATCAGGCACCTTTCTGGGTGTTTAATTGAATTCTGTAAATAAAATTTACTGATTGTTTACAATAAATTAAAAAAGACTATTTCTCAGAAAAAGTCTATATAGATACATTTGTGTAAACTTAATTATTCGGGATCATATCTGTTTTATTTGTAAACAAACTATATACACACCTTCACTCTCAAACATGGCGACTCAGGTTTGTTTATTTCCTGGTCTGGTCGGGCTGTGGTTGTCACGTGAGAAAAATCGGAGGTGGATAAAAGGGATGGAAATTAAATTACGCACAACTTTTTATTTGTTGGCTTCCTATTTCCAAGTACTTCTAAGTAATTAAACAAGAGGCCCAATGGCCACATCCCTCACCTGGGCAACATAAGACATAATAAGATCAGCTTCATGAAGTCATATCTAAACTATTGGGACAATGAATGAGTAAAACAAAACGTATTAGAGATTTTCAAAATTTTCTACAGATGTTCTTATGATGAACCCTTTTGGTACCGGTAAGTAGATGATTTCATAGATATATCACATATTGAGCATTGCCATCCTCAAAATAATTGTAAACAACTGTTCATATGAATATATTTACACTTGCAAATGTTTTCCCTTATATAACACTGTTCGAGCAATCCGCTGTTATTTCTGCATAACATCATTATGGGTCAAGAGGTCAAAGTAGCGCATGAATAATATAGGTCACTACTTTTTCTATGTACACAAACTAATCGACTTGTGCTGAAACACACCTACAGTACAAGATATCGTAATGAAAACATAATTTAGGCATAAAAAATAAACGTATTTGTATTTTGTTATACGAAGTTTTATTCATTAATTCTCATAAAAAATATAACATTAATTGTGGGGATAAATGATTCATGTTAGATAACACGTTAGGCATGTAAACAGAATGTTTATGGTTCGACATCGTAACGAGACGTTCTTGAAAATTACAATCGTAATTTGTCAAAGGAGTTAATTCAGTTAAAATTCATTTCTGATTTTATTACAAGCCTCGGTCAAAATTGCAAACGCAATCTTACTGACCTTTCTTGTGTAGTACATTCACGGATCACGGTCAAATTTAACTCCTTGTGTTTTCTGTCCGATTTGTTCCGTAAAAAGATCATCGAAGTTAAAATCCCTTTCCGCTATAATGTCGGAGGAAATCATTATGCTCTTGAATCTGATTCTGCGATAGATTTCCCCCTGAAAATGCTTAAGTATACTCTAACTCAACTTTCAATCGCTTGTTTTTAAATTTCTAACCGCTCTGCGACTTCAACACAGGTGGTACTATTCCGCCAAGCTTCAATCAGTTTTTTCAATTGTACAAGTGAATTTTCTTTTCTGTTTCCCTTTTAAATGATAAAAAAGTGTTGTCTCCTCAAAAGTAGTGTCATATTCATTTATCACAATAATCAAATGCTTGCAACATTGTTGCACTATTTTTTGTTACGTCATTTTAATCGAAGCGGCTTTCTAGGTCATCACAAAAGAGAACGTATGGAGCATTGTTAGTGTCATAATTTGCAACAAATGTAAATATAAGAAATAAGGTATCATTTTTGGATGTCTATCGGGATATAGATACGGGTTGGTACGTGATCAAATCTTCCATAAAGCCCTTCGGGCTTTATGGGATTTGATCACGTGACCAACCCGTATCTATATCCCGATAGACATCCAAAAATGATACCTTATTTCTTAAATAAACCTACATCAAACTTTGAACCCCTTGTGTGGCCCAACCCAAAAATTACCCAGAGCCACAGTCTAAACAACTGAAAATCAACAAATATTAATATGCTTGCATATTAGTAATACTATATATTATATATTTTTGAGAATAATCAAATTTATTTCCTATGTAAAAAGTTGACCCCCCCCCCCCCCCCCCCAAATTATAGTCTCATCCTTTTTTATTTCCTTTTTAAAGATTTTTTCTATATATATTACACAACCTGAGGGTGCTTCCACTCAATTAACTCAATTAACAGCTTTTTTGACAATGAATTTTTGAGAAGAAGATATTTCTCTTTACCTTCCTTTGTAAAAAAAATTTGATCCCCATGGTGGCCACATCGTAATATGAAAAAATGTCCAGACTATCTCTTTTGAAACGCCCCCTCTACCGCTTCAGGTTTCAATACACATCCAAAAAATAGAAAGTCTATGGGGATTTTGCATTGCATTGGCCATTAAAAAGCCCGGATGATAACGTTGAAAATTACGCGAGGTATCCCGAGTACTTCCGAATGCAGAAAAGACGTAAACATTTCCCATTATAAATCTCCGTAAGAAATTTGTTTTCGTTCCTGTGAACTTTTATGAGTGAAAAATGATAATTGTTCAATGAGGATATCATGGATATATTCCCTGTCATCGATTTCAACTGTGTTTCTTTCACAGGTATGTATATTTTTTTATGAAAAATCATCAAAAAGTAATATGGAAGCAATGGGACAGATTATATGTCACTGGCGTCGGAAGCAAATTGAAAGTGGGGAGGGGGGGGGGGCTAGACTGATCCTCAAAAATATTGAGAGAAAAAAACCTAATTCCCAAAATCATGAGAATCCTAATCCGAAAGGGGGGGGGGGGGGGGGGCTGAACCCTCTTTACTGCTATGTGCCTAATGGTTAGGTCTAACTTTGCCAAAAAAGTGGGGGGCTAAGCCCCCCCTAGCCCCCCCCCCCCGGTTCCGACGCCTATGTATGTCAACTGCCAGAGTAAGGCAAATCCTGACTTATATACACCGCGCTGGGGGGGGGGGGGGGTCCTCAAAAATATTGAGAGAAAAAAACCTAATTCCCAAAATCATGAGAATCCTAATCCGAAAGGGGGGGGGGGGGGGGGGCTGAACCCTCTTTACTGCTTTGTGCCTAATGGTTAGGTCTAACTTTGCCAAAAAAGTGGGGGGCTATGCCCCCCCCCCCAGCCCCCCCCCCCCCCCCGGTTCCGACGCCTATGTATGTCAACTGCCAGAGTAAGGCAAATCCTGACTTATATACACCGCGCTGGGGGGGGGGGGGGGGGGTGTTTCTCTTAACGGATCAGAACGACACATACCCTATACCTTATTATAAACGCGTGTATTATCAGATATATAGGGTATTTTTTTAAATAAAATTTATAACGTCAGGTGCCTGCTGTGATCCATCCTGATGTTTACCTGAAATTGAAACAATTCTTAATAAAAAAAATTACCTGTTCTCTTTCATACATTTTACCGGGGGGGGGGGGGGGGGGGGGCTAGACTGATCCTCAAAAATATTGAGAGAAAAAAACCTAATTCCCAAAATCATGAGAATCCTAATCCGAAAGGGGGGGGGGGGGGGGGGGGCTGAACCCTCTTTACTGCTATGTGCCTAATGGTTAGGTCTAACTTTGCCAAAAAAGAGGGGGGCTAAGCCCCCCCCCCCCTAGCCCCCCCCCCCCCCCGGTTCCGACGCCTATGTATGTCAACTGCCAGAGTAAGGCAAATCCTGACTTATATACACCGCGCTGGGGGGGGGGGTCCTCAAAAATATTGAGAGAAAAAACCTAATTCCCAAAATCATGAGAATCCTAATCCGAAAGGGGGGGGGCTGAACCCTCTTTACTGCTATGTGCCTAATGGTTAGGTCTAACTTTGCCAAAAAAGTGGGGGGCTAAGCCCCCCCCCCCCCCCCCCCCCCGGTTCCGACGCCTATGTATGTCAACTGCCAGAGTAAGGCAAATCCTGACTTATATACACCGCGCTGGGGGGGGGGGTGTTTCTCTTAACGGATCAGAACGACACATACCCTATACCTAATTATAAACGCGTGTATTATCAGATATATAGGGTATTTTTTTAAATAAAATTTATAACGTCAGGTGCCTGTGATCCATCCTGATGTTTACCTGAAATTGAAACAATTCTTAATAAAAAATTACCTGTTCTCTTTCAAACATTTTACCGGGGGGGGGGGGGGGGGGGGAGAAAGGGGGTAGCAAGAGAGATTTATTTACTGAATCAATTAAAACTATTGGGGTCAATTATTGTTGATTTCCACTGTTTTTATTGTTGATTTAAGATGGCTCGACACACCAATGCATTATTTGATAGATCGATGGAGAATCATTTTTTAGAAAAATGACATCGTTATCAGCTTCCAATTATCAGGTCTAGGCAACCTCCGTTTTTGGAGGATAGATTTTATCCTCCGTTTTTGGAGGATATATGTTTGCGCCCCCTGGTGGATCCTATCAGATGAAGGGCAATTAACTCTGTTTTTACAAAGGGAGTTAACTATGAATAAAATATAATTATTATACTATAAAAATATCACCTTTTTTAGCTATTAATAATTATATTTATTGATAATATTTAATAAATATTTAAGTTTAAATAATTGCAGGGCTGATTTTAAAGAAAAATATCTTATGTGAAGACTCTCACATTTTTTTCTTCAATATTCTGGATAATTGATATCTATAAATGGTATCATTTTAATTAATAAAATTTAACAATGTCTTTTTGTGTGAAGGGATTAAATTTAAATGATACTTAATAACATTTGAATTAATTAGAATAAGAGCTACAAAGTTCCTAAGGTATATGCAAACATTTACTTTGTACATGTACAATATAGCAGATCAAGATATCTATTATGTGTCTCTAAACGTGAATGAACTCATTAATGTTTTAATGAGTAATAAACATCACTATTTTGTGATTTTTATTAAATGAAACATGTAAATAGTCTATGTCATTTGTAAAACTGAACACAGGAAGTACACACTTTCAAAGCATATTGTGAAAATACTATACATAGAATTTCAAATCGCCGCATACAATCATTAGTTTATTCCCTTAACTTTAATTCCCATATGGTCTGGTGCTTGCATTTTCTCATTAAAGATATGCACGAAGCCTTTGAAATATACCCATGCTATCCTCCAAAAATGGAGGATAATTTCACCCACAATGCAAAGTAACTTTCCATATATGGTAAAAATCAGCAGCCATCTTGAAATTGAGCTATCCTCCAAAAACGGAGGTTGCCTAGACCTGATTATTTTATGATTTTTATTTGTATTTTTTATAGAAACCGGAAATATCGTTTTTATCGGCGAACAGGATATCTTAGAGCTAAAAATTTGGTATCAATTAATGCACAATACAATAATCTATTGTAAAATTTAAGAAAAATTGGAAAATCTTAAAGTCGAACCGATCCCGAATGTATTAAAATAGATCCTGAACTTTAATTCGTTTTTTCTAATTGAAGTTTTACATTTGGTTCCAAACCCCATGCAACCAATTTTGATTCTCGTGTTTAATTTTTGAATATATTTTTCAATCATATCATAAGCAAAAAATATTACTACTTATATCAATTAGAACAAAATTAATAAGTATGTTCTTTGTGTTCAATTTAACGGATCCTTACAAGATTATTTTAATCACATTTGTAACCTAATAATATTTCTAAAATATTTTTATTATGCATGAAAAAAAAACCTTGAAAATTCATTTGATTTTTTATATTTTAATTTCCTTTAAATACTTTATAATATAATGACAGAAGGAATGAAATAACTTCAAATAATTAAAATCAATGCAAAGTACATGTACATGTACATAGCATACACAAATAATTGATTCATGTTACTGTTTGTATAAATTAAAACTGTTACTGAGTGACTACAAAATCCTAGCAAATGGAACAATATCACTGTACTAAAATGCTTCAAAATTTTTCACTACCGGTTAATATTCACAGTAATAGTTGCTGTTTAGAGCTAGTCATGTGGAGATATGTTAATTCTTAAATTCACTATTGACATCATAAAACCTCTATAATTGATATTAAAAGATCTCTTCCTATAATGGAGTATTATCATTCCAATATGGATTCAAAAACAAAACAAAGATAACAACAATCTGTTTTTCCGACACTGTCAACTCTATCACAACACCAGATGATTAGGTTATATATAGATCTTTCTTCCCTTTGACCATGTGACCTCTCGCTGACCCCCTGACCTCAGTGGGAAATGACCCTGATGCTGGGGTCACAGCCCCGGACGGTATAGTCTGGGTCAGGGTGGATGTAGATATTGTTGTACAGCTCCCCCAGGGGGATTTCTGGGTCTTTCTTGGCCTGGTCAGCTGCCTTGTCTATCTCTTTGTCAACTTCTATATCTACTTTCTATAAAAAAGGACCAAAAAAACCTTAAACTATATGTAAGGCCTTCTGAGAGAGAGAGAGAGAGAGAGAGAGAGAGAGAAAGAGAGAGAGAGTCTCTATCACTTGATCAGAAGTACGTGTATATATCTAAATATACTCTATTTAATATCCAATTTAAGGGTCTTCTACACCCTCTGGACTAGTTTAAAATAGAAAAGATTTTTTTATATTCCTTTATTTATAGCATGTTTTCAACTTAAAAATTACAGAAAAAAAGTCACTTTCTAAAAATGTATTCCTTTTTTATAAAAACAGAGGTCCCAGCTATTTTCGAACTCGGGACCTTCGGGTCAGTAGACCGAAGCTATATCCATTGTGCTATGAGTGGTGACAAAAACAGTTTCACAGTAAATTAAATTGCCATGTTGTGACGTACTGTCATAAAAAGAAAAAATCACGGGGTGTCAAGAACTCTAAAATATACAAATTTATATAAACAAACGTTAAATGTACATGTAACTTTTCTCTCATCTGACTTTTTGTTTATCATATAAAATTTCTTTCGGAAAAAAAATGATTTTATACTTTTAAAAAAAGTGTCAAAATAAGACGAATTATGCAATTGTAGGCATAATAGATAAATGTCAAGGCTTACAGACTTAAGACAAGAAAGGTAATTTGTGAAAGATTCTCTCTACAAAATGCTATATATATGTCAAAATAATCTGAATTATGCAATTGTAGGCATAATAGATAAATGTCAAGGCTTACAGACTTAAGACAAGAAAGGTAATTTGTGAAAGATTCTCTCTACAAAATGTGCATAGAAATCTGTATTCCTTCAGAAATAAATTTACTAATAAACCCCTTTTTATCTACAGGTACTAGTCTAGTGAAAAGTGTCATTTTCTGTAATACAGCAAGTACTTTTTGAACTATTAGAATGTAAATAAACATTTAACTGAAATAAATAACTCCACTGTATAATGCCCTCAAAGGAAATAATCTACCTTCAACTCTTCGGGAGTCACCAGATTGCACTCCAAAATCTTGCGCCTGAAGACAGTGATTGGGTCCCTGGTCTCTCTCATCTCCTTGATCTCTTCCCGGGCTCGATAGCTGATGAAGCAAAAATAAATCATCCACTTAAACTACAGCAAGTGATGTAAACCGGCACACATGTGGATATGGAAAATATAAGACGATAAAGGTACATAAATGATTTGAAATCTAAGGCCTGAAGGGCCACATGGCATCAAGTTGAAGATAATTTGAAGAGTAAACACCTGAACAATTTTTTTAAAAAGTTTTTTTTTTTTTTTTATGCTTCCCCCCTTCATTAATCACACATTTATGTACTATGAATTAAAAAATAAATCATGAAAAACATATTTATATGTCAATCTTGACTTACAAGCATGAAAATTGAGTACTGTGGAATCATTAAAATTCATGGGGGCCAATTTTCATGGTTTGCTTAAATTTTACAGGTTCGAGGGGACGTAATTTCGTGTATTTTTGTATACATCCAAAAGAATTATGAATTTATAGCACTAGTTTATTAGTTCATGGGGGTGTATATTCGTGGATGAGAGGTATCCACGAATTCCACGAAAATTGAGCCACCACGAAATCTAATGATTCCACAGTATTTTGTTTTCAATCTAGCAATAAATAAATTCAAAAGATGCAGCAAAAATTGACTCGATCGAAGCAACTTATGAACAAAACATTAAAATATTTTTGGTCATCTTCTGATTTTTATCCTTATTCAAATACCCTGCCTTTTAAAATGTGTCAATACCTTGTTCCTGGGTCACTCATACTGTGTCCATGGTAACGGTAGGTAGCTGCCTCAATAAGGATGGGTCCATTGTTCAGGGCGTACTCTCTGGCAAATTTTGTGGCTTCCCTGACAGCCAGAACATCCATACCATCAATCTAACAAACGACATTAACAGTTATGGTTTCATGTCAATGGCTCACATAGTACAATGAATTTTAATTACCAGTAACTGGGGATCAAATCCTGCTAATTTTGTCAGATGTCACCATAATTAAATCATGAATGACACATTACATTAACTGTAACAAGAGCGTATTTGTTTTTCAAAGTTGGACATGAAAGTATTGAAATCCATAGAAATCAACAACGTTACCATATTACAATGTACTGATCTGAATAAGTTTCAATAGAAATTCAAATTTTCTGAAACCATAAAAATCACCTTCTTTTTTTTTTTTTACTAAAGACAGTTTTAACAGAACATCTCAAAAACTGAAAAAAGCCTTCACCCTCATTCCTGGTATGTAGTCCCCGCGGCTGTAATAGTCGGTGCTGGCCGATGCCCTCTCTACGCTGGTTCCCATTCCGTAGCCGTTGTTCTCACAGACAAACACACAGGGCAGGTTCCACAGCTTAGCCATGTTGTAGGCCTCGAACAGCTGACCCTGGTTAGCAGCCCCGTCACCGTACAGGGTCACACAGATGTTGGGCTTGTTCTCGTATTTCAGCCCAAACGCAATGCCTGCTCCAAGGGGCACCTGTCTCAGAGAAATCAAATATATATATTACGTATTGGTATTTTCTTGGGGGTTGGTGGGGGCATGAGAATACAGTACTATAGTTTATTCATGGGCATCAATTTTTATTGCTTGAATGACAGTTTCAAGGATACATACAGCCAAACTTCGTTATCTCGAACTATATGGGACTGTTGAAATAGTTTGATATATCCGAGTATTCGAGATATCGAGGGTAAAATACTTAAAATATAAGTGGTTGGGACTTACTGTAACAAATCACTTCGACATATTTATTGTATTCGAGATATCAGTGTTCGAGATATCGAAGTTTAACTGTAAATTTGAATATGTGGCAAATTAATCAATGATCAATACAACATTTTCTTTGATATTGCGCAAGAAAAATTTAATGTCCTAAATCTCCTTGAACATGACGATACATCGATCTGTATCAACATACATGTATATTATAATACTCTGTTGACAGTATTACTGTAAGAGAGAGAGACAACATAAAAACAGACCTGGGCCCCCACAATTCCATTGCCTCCATAGAAGTTCTTGGTGTACATGTGCATAGAGCCCCCTTTCCCTTTAGCACAACCGGATGCTCGGCCTAAAGGAGAACAAAAAATAACACACTGTCAGATAGAAGTAAATTACCAGGTAGATGAAGTGAAAATTGAAGTTTGGGTTATTGGTCCCAATACAAGAAAATTTGAGTTCAAGTTAAATTTATCGCTTCAGTAAAATTAATGGAAGATACAATGATTTTGTTGAAATTCAAACAAGATATCTGTGAGCCAATGCTCACTAGTGATACCCCCGCTCTGATGTGAATATGCAAAATAAGCAAAGTCGACATTTAACAGAAAGCTGGCATCCAATTGGTACAGAAATATATCCCACAATATGGCATGCCTAAACAAATAGTGTGTTAAAATTTCAAGCATCTGCGATAAATAGCTGCTGAGAAATCTTTGAGGAAAATTTGTTTGAAAATTTTGGCTAAAATAAACAAAGTACTCATTTAACAGGAAGATGACGTCCGATTGGTAAAAAAATATATCCCACAATATGGCATGCCTTAACAAACACTGTGTAAAAATTTCAAGCATCTCCGATAAATAGCTGCTGAGAAATCTTTGACGAAAATTTGTTTGAATATTTTGGCTAAAAATAAACAAAGTCATTATTTAACAGGAAGTTGACATCTGATTGATACAAAAATATATCCCACAATATGGCATGCCTAAACAAACACTGTGTAAAAATTTCAAGCATCTCCAAAAATAGCTGCTGAGAAATCTTTGATGAAAATTTGTTTGAAAATTTTGGCTAAAAATAAACAAAGTCGTCATTTAACAGGAAGTTGACGTCCGATTGGTACAAAAATACATCCCATGATATAGCATGCCTATACAAATACTGTGTAAAAATTTCAAGCATCTGCGATAAACAGTTGCTGAGAATTCTTTGACAGAAATTTGTTTGAAAATTTTGGTTAAAAAATAAGCAAAGTCGTCATTTAACAGGAAGTTGACGTCTGATTGGTACAAAAATATATCCCACGATATAGCATGCCTATACAAATACTGTGTAAAAATTTCAAGCATCTGCGGTAAACAGTTGCTGAGAATTCTTTGACGGAAATTTGTTTGAAAAGTTTTGCTAAAAATAAACAAAGTCGTCATTTAACAGGAAGTTGACGTCTGATTGGTACAAAAATATATCCCACGATATGGCATGCCTATACAAATACTGTGTAAAAATTTCAAGCATCTGCGATAAACAGTTGCTGAGAAATCTTTGACGAAAATTTGTTTGAAAATTTTGGTTAAAAAATAAGCAAAGTCGTCATTTAACAGGAAGTTGACGTCCGATTGGTACAAAAATATATCCCACGATATGGCATGCCTTAACAAACACTGTGTTAAAATTTCAAGCATCTGCGATAAATAGTTGCTGAGATAAATGCGACAGAAATTTTTGTTACGGACGGACAGACAGACGGACAGACAGACAGACAGACAGACAGACGGACGGACGGACGGACGGACAGACAGACACACAAGGGTAAAACAGTATACCCCCTCTCCTTCGGAGCGGGGGTATAAAGATGTATATCAATAGATGAAAAGTATAAAAATGCTTTCATCATTTCACATTACTGTCATGAAAGAATTATGGTATCGTATTAGTATTGTGTAATTTCTTATACATGTTTTAGTTGTGGTTAGTAACTTTGTTTAAATAAAATACTGGTAATGATGATTCTAATATAATGCTAGTGCATCAATAAGAATGAAGATGGTTAAATTGTAATTCAAAATTAAAAAAAAATCATCAAAACTGAAAAAAAATTGTCAAATTTAGAAATAAAAACTCAAAAGAAAATCAAAATAGAGATAAAGAAAACAAATCTGGTAGGGAAAATTGGAACATCTCTGTCCTTCTGTCACTACAATGTAGGTCACATTTTCAGGGCATGCAGTTTACCCGCCATCTCATGGGGGGACACAGCAATATTTCTACCTGTCAACTCCCCCAGGATCGCGTGTGGGGCCACGCCCCTTACGTAGGTCCAGCCATGAGCTCTGTAAGCTGTGATTACAGCGTCGTCTTTCGTAATGCTCGACTCCATCCCTACACAGACAGCCTCCTACAGTAAAAACAATTCCCAAAAACCATGTACACTGGAGTCGAAGAAACTAGATGGTGCTGCAAGATGCCGCTTTAAGCCAGAGAAGGTTAGGGACTGCACGCTATAGGGAATTTGCGGGAAACATGTACAGTATAGAGCTTGGAGAGGAAAAATATAGCATCCATAACTGTCTTTTTACAATTCTCGCTCCCCTCCGTGAATTGTTTAACCATAACACTACCTACCCCTTCTACTAATTCCGTGTCCCCTCTCCCTTTCCACTAATTCCTTTTTATTATCAGACCAGTTTGTGTATATTTTCTTTCCACAAAAAAAAATTGTTTAATATGATTGATGTATTATTGATGAAAGAATGTATATGTTACCTGTGAATATTGTGCAGTAGCTATGCTGTACATGTTAAAAATAAAGCAGTGGTATTCAAAAGCTAGGATATTAATTCTAAGTGCAACACACTGCAACCTTTTAAAATTCATTTGGCATGCACGAATTCCAAACAATAAGTTAACATGAATGATTTCACCCCACACACCACAAGCATGCATAGTTAATATAAACTATAAGGCCTTTATCACAAAAGAGTGAAATCTATAAACACAATGTTAGAATGATCTATGATTATACACACTCCAGTTACGCTGTTACATGTATGAACACAAAGAACCGCAACCCAGACTGTAGAAGGGGGAACCAAGAGTGATCTCCCCTGTACTACCTGTCAGTTCCGCTAGGACCCCGAGAACGCTGATGCCCCGGACGTACGTCCAGCCGTGGGCGCGATATGCAGTAATGACGGCATCGTCTCGGGTAATGGCGGCCTCCATGCCAACACAACATGCTTCCTGTATTTATACAGCGGACATTACCATTACTTCTGTAAATTTCCTACCACAGTTCCTTTCTTTTCAAAGCTAAACGGTTTTATAATTTTTTAATGATAGTCCTCTATTTTGATTTCTTAATAATCTTCATATTTTAGAAGTTTTAACTACATTGTATACCACGATGAGAGGTAATTGTCGCCTACTACATGTACGTAAAGACAAATATTTTATCCATTTTTTCTGATTTGTTTTCCTAATTAAATGAAAAAATATATTGTCCAAAATCTACATGAAAATAGATCTAATGACTACATATTTTTTAAGTTGACAAAAATCGGACAAAGATCAAGCATTATACATGTATAAACTTTCATCTCTTTAAGAATATCCAAACTATACAACTAGATTGATTCTAAACGAAAAAAACGAGAATGCTTGCTATCATGCAGTGGTAAAAAAGGATGCATGGGAACATTCAGTTATTGCAAAACAGAGCGAGAAAAGCCATTTCAGAGCAAAAAGTATCTCTAACATGAAGAAAGCAGTTTGAAACTACAAGGACTAGGCTATTTGTGTTATCCAAATCAAATAAAGACATCAGCTTTATTAATTTTCGAGATTTTACATATAGTATACCGGTAGGCATGCCAATGACATTTTTACTCAATAATTTTTCAAACTAATAATAACCAATTATCAACCAATGGTTTATACATGGAATTTGAATTTTACTTAGCCTAGTTATATAAAATAACCCAGTATACATGGCATATATTATATCATCATTTACATGTCAAATACTGTTCAGTAAACAGAGGTTTTCCTGAGTTTTCAGACTATGGCCTATGTCTTAACTTTTAAGGAAAAGGGAATTTCAATGCATCAAGTATTCAGATTTAGATACAAAGGACAAGCTATTTTGAAATTAAGGACTTAACTTGATTTGATTATCCTTCAGAATCTATTCAGACTTACTTGATAAAAAAAAAGAGCCAAAAATAGGGAAAACAATACCTTTCATTATTTATTTAATGGGTCAGGTACTCAGGTACCGTAAGACCCAAAAACTAGCATGGAAAACCCCTGCCGATTGAAAAATTGAAAATGTGCTTTTACAAGAAACCCATTATCTGAGTACCTGTCCAGAGTATAAATGACAGAAGCCTCGGATTTGTTTGGCTTTGTACAGATTGCCGGCCATCGTCTCCATCCGGCGTACTGTCCTCATGTCCCGGTAAAATCGGATTGCATCCTCCCGGGTAACGGTCGCCTGGGTCGGGGGACCATGCTCTAGTTTGTGAAGTGTGCACTTCTGTAAAATTGCATGCATTCAATGTCAAAATAAAATATTAATATTTAATAGTATGTGTAGAAAACCTATCGTTTCTCCACTGAATATCAATAGTGTAGCATTATGTTTGTATGAAACCTATTTCGAAGAAAATATGTCTATTAGTATATTACATTTTCAACACTGAAATACTGTAATTTATCCATTGAATAAAAGGGATATTCTTTCACACTTTGAAGTTGACATGAAATTGATACTGTGGGTTCATTAATTTTCGTGGGTATCAATTTTCGTGGATTTTCTGAAAACCACAGTTTCAAGCGTTAGGGTACGTAATTTCGTGGCCAATGATCCTATCAATACAAAATGTTAGTTGAAATTGAACTTCAGTGAACATTTAATTTCGTGGATCAACTCAACAACGAAATCCACGAAATTGGTATTCAACGAATATTGATGAAACCACAGTATTCTGTCGCAGTAATGTCAACCAGCACATATATGTGGATGATGACATGTGCATGTCAACTTAACATTAGGTGGCAGAGAAGGATAGGATAATTATGTTTTATATCCATGATTTGTTCAGTTTTCCAGACAATTTAAAACCATGAAGTCTGATAAAAATTTTCGAATCCCTTTCTCTTTTCTACATAACTTTTACATAAATCACAAGAAAATTGAATACCCAGTACATGCTGGCTATTCAATTTTTCTGACATACCAGTCAAACGTGTACATTTCATCCTAAAGCTGGCATTTTCAAAAATTACAAATATGCCGTAGCTGTACAGTTTAATAGTTCATGACAAACCTGTATATCTAGGGTGGCCTCAGGTACCGTTGAGTATTTACTGACATTGAATGCAGAAACATTCTGTGGGAGAAAGTAAAGAACAAGATTATGCTACACATAAAATAATGAAAACTTTAAGGCATAATTAATTAATAACATAGACTTGAACAGTCAAAAGAACCACATACACATACATTATTTTTAATTTATTCTTTTAGTTACAAGTTGTAACTTTATGTTTAACTTATTGTCACAATGTCTGGGGCTCTGAATAAACTTGTGTTCTCACAACTCCTGACCTTGTCATAATGTGTATATGGCTTGGAACAACCGACTTTCTCTATCATTAAAACTATCAGTATAGACATGCACAATAATGAATATTAGCTGATACAATATCATACATGTAAAAATTTAAGACACATTAAAAGTAAACACTGTATTATTTCGGATAATTATAAGTTAGGACTCAAAATACAAATCCTTTAACAAACCCCCCCCCCCCCCCCCACTCCGTTCCTATCGAACAGAAGTTGCTAAACTAGCTTTTCCACATAACATTTACTTTAAAAGAGATCATCCATGTATAACAAGAATATGTTTTGACGAATTAATGAATGTGCACTCAATATAATTACACACAATACATGCAATAAGGATCCAGGATAGAACTTGTCAACCAGTTTTAACAGTTCATTATCCGATCAGCTCCAACCAATTACGAACTTAAGAAAGAAAATGATTTAACTTATGAGAGTTTCATTACTGAAAATGTAAAATATCTCACCGCTCCGACAAACGAATTTCTAGAGATCTGCCTCAGTGTTAGCGAAAACATTATTGAGTAAATTCTGGTAAGGTGACTTGCGCACCAAGACCCAAGGTGAAGGTTATTGGGGCAGGTCTATTCGCCGGAATGGCGACGGAATAGACGTAGTGACATGTATAAAAAGGTCGATAACTTGTGTTAGGTATAAGCTTTCACCATTCGGTTTTCAGTTTTTTAATTTGTGGATAGAGGGCTATCGAAATATGTAAAAATTTATTTGATAGGTACATGTTTGATAGATAAAACCTTGACCGGAATGAGCTATGGTCGCAAAAATCAGCTGCCGGAATGACGAAGTCAACTTTATAAAACATCTAATATCTCAAAAAGTTTTTAATATTTTTTCATTCGGAAACGATTTTTATGATCACAATGACCAGGCCTATAAAATGTGAAAAAATTAAATCGATATCTTATGATTTAGTATGCAAAACCTTGACCGGAATGGAAATTTTTCGTTAAAAAAGAATGCTGTAATCGTGCAGTCATCTCTAAATAATCACCTGTATCATAAAAACCATTGATTATATTTCCATTCGGTCAAGATTTTTTTCATCCTTAGGAATACACCTATCAGATAGTATATACTTTTATATATTAAACTGGATTTAAATGCTCAAAACCTTGACCGGAATGGAAATTTTACACTCAAAATTTACAAATTTTCTTAATGCGCTCAGGTATCGCTCAGGTAAAGAAGCCGTACTACAGGAAGGTGTGAACAACACCTGTAATAAAAACATATATGTACTACATGAACTCGTATATGTAGATAATCTTACATCTGCTTTTTTAAACATCATTTTAAAAAGAAACAATATATACGCGAAATTAAGATAAGGAAATTGGTTATGGGTTATTTATTTTTTATTTAAAAGGTTATTATATCATTTATTAAAAATAAATATCAACGATGCTTTTATCACAGTAAGTAGAGCAGTACCAAAGCTAAAATTGAATTAAAAGCTGCTTGGCAATGTAAGCCGTGATGATGATTTAATTGTTTAAATCAAAGTGAATTAGAATGTATTAAAACCATATATATAATTATATGTAAAAACTGCTTGTCCGTGTAAGCCGTGATAATTAGGATCGGATGATGATTTTAATTTTTTACATCAAAGTGAGTAAGAATGTACAATGTTAACGGTAAAGAACATCCGGTAGATGCTTTAACATTAAGTTTACAATTGTTGCAGTATAGGTATTTTTACAATATTCAATGTGGGTTAGCAGGTATAGGGCAATATAAATTATTAGACATGTTTTCTTGTATAAAAATACCAAAGGATGAGATTGTAATTCCTAGCAAGTTCTTAGAGCCTGAAGAGATTATTGATTATGTGCGTGGTACTTTAGAAAATTTAGAATCACTGTGAAAATCTGATTGTAATTCTACAACTACTGTATGTAAGCTCTAATATTTGTAATTCCAACGAACATGTCGATGTCGGCTCCGATGAACATGTACCTTTTCTTTCAGAATGTATTTCCGCGGAAACCGTTCCCGAAATTAGCAAAACAAATTTAAAAGGTATTGATAATTCAAATTTATCGCAGACGTGTTTAGCCAAATTGACAGTCGCGAATAATGGTGTAACTTTTGTCGAAAATCAAAAGGCTTTCATTGTTAACGGTAATAATAACAAAAAATACGCAGTAACATTATTTCCTAAAGAATCGTGTCAATCCCAGCCACGGGTACTTGTTATCATAAGAATAGTTTGAGACGTAACGATAAAAAATCCGGTAGGAAAAAACCGCGACCGAATGATTGCGACAAGGAAGTTATACCAGCTCCAGATTCCCCCGCCGCCGCGTTAGAACAAGAGGATGTTGGCGACGACATTCCCGTTAAAAAAATCAGAATGTAAAGAGGGTTCCGATAAGGTTGTTCAAGACGAAAAATGGGTTTCTGGGCTTAAAGTTTCGCACAAGAAAAATATTTTAGATCCAAAAGGGTGGTTGTGTTCCGATATTGTGAATTATTCATTAGATATAATCAAAAAGCAGTTTGAACATATACATGGGTTACAGTTAAAAAATTTTGCACCACTATTTGACGAACAAACTAAATCATGGAAATGCGATAAAAAATTTGAACATACTCAACCACCTTCAGTTCAGATACATCATACGGGTAGAAGTCATTGGGTAACATCTTTTCAAAATAACAATAACGAAATTTGTATTTTAAATAGTCTTAGCATCTATTCTTATTAAAATTTTAGATTATCAACAACAAGAAAATGGCTATGATTGTGGATTATTTGCAATTGCTAACCTTGTAGAATTTTATTTTAATCCCGATAATTCATTTCAAACTAAAACCTCTTTTAAATCAGAAAGTATATGAGAAACCATCTTGTAGAATGTTTAGAAAATGGTTTATTTACGCAATTTCCGCAAAATTCATCACAAACTCCTGACATTACAGTTTTAAAACATAAGATTTTAACAATTAATTGCTGTAGTTTTTGTGGATTTCCACATTGGGTGGATGAAATGGTAGGCTGTGATTTTAAATTAGGGAAAAAGCTTTGTAATGTTTGGAAACATTCAAAATGTGCAGATGTAAATAATGATTGTACAGATTGGCTATGTATTGACCATTGTCGTGATTAAATTTGTGTTGTTCTACTGAAATTTGTTGTTTTAAGATATGTTTTTATTACTTGTGTTGTTCACACCTTCTTGAAGTACGGCTTCTTTACCTGAGCGATACCTGAGTGCATCTAATATTGGCCGATACTACTTAACGAACCTATTCCAGTTGATAATAACTTTTCCGGAATTATCTAATTTAATCTGCCATCCGATAAAATAAATAATAAACTGCAAAATTCGGTACAAAACTATTGTTTACAACATTCAAGCATTCTGATCAATATATGAGACTGATATCAAATCACTATATGTACATAGTTTGCTATCTGCATGTACAATTTTCTGGCAAAATAACTCTTTCTATTAAATGTAGATCCAGAATCTTTTTTTTTTCACTTGCTCTGATGAGAACTGTGTGCATTAATTTGCCTTGTTGTGCACTAAATACTATGCCACCGTTTTCTCAATAAAGCAACAAAAGTTATTTTTGATCATTGCATGCTGCTCATTTTTTCAAAATGAAACAACACTATTCAATGTTTAAAATGATACTCCTTTATGCCATATATTTTTTAACATAAAAAAGCAAGCCTGGTAAACATTTATTAAAAGACTTAATGATTTTTCTCAGTTTTTATTGTATATTTATAATAATTTGATTAACAAAGGGAGCAAACTCAATATTTAAAACGCCCACTCTTTCCCCCCCGTTTTTTAAAATGAACAGATGTGATAAACGACTTAATGAACATTTTTATAGCATTATATAGATAAAACTGTTTAAAATGAAATTAGAAGATAAACTTTTTTGACAAAAAAATTATTGTCCTTCAATACTTTATTTTCTCATATAAAGCCTTTTGATATTCAATGCATTTCTAATATTCCAGACCAAAAATAATCAACTTAATTTTTAAATGCACTTCTAGCGTATTCAAGTTCTTTTTTAACTTGGACATTTAAAAACCTCTATCTCAGTGTATAAAGTCAATCAAAAAACACAAATAATAAAAAAAAATTAACTAGATTAGCAGTGACAATTCATTTAATCATAAATTACTGCTAGAATCATTTCAAGCCAGAACGCTTGTAGATGATAGAATAAAACTTGAAATTCATTAACATGTGTTAGGAGTCAATTTGAGAGAGAGCCCTGGACACTCTGGACTGTAGCAACAAGATATCCTGGTCACTGACATCCCTCAGACTAAGGATCTCCGGCTTCTCCGCCCCAGGGGAGACAACTAGCTCCATCACGGCCAGTAGGTTGATGAGGGACTGTTGGCAGTCCTTGATGCCCTAAAGTACACACACAAAAAATCAAAATTCAATTAACGGTGTATTCATTTTTTTTCACGTTCAAAATATGAAGATATATAGTTAATTGGCAACCTTTATAATTTTGGCAAGTTATTTTTTGTGAATACCAAAACGTATTCTTTATTAAACTTACATGACTGTCACAATATATTGTATTTAAAGTGAACATGAAAACTGGAGCAAAGTGAAAATTAACTAGATAAACAGATAAACTAATACTTATACCTTACAAAAAATTGTCATGGATATTTTTGGATTTCAAAATGCAAGTTTTAAATAAAATTGTGAAGATCAACAGAAAAAGAGTAAAACAAATTTAATGTTGAAGCTCAAGTCCATTACCTTGTTA
Organism: Magallana angulata; assembly: GCF_025612915.1. NCBI lineage: Eukaryota > Metazoa > Mollusca > Bivalvia > Ostreida > Ostreidae > Magallana > Magallana angulata. Next base: position 18,348,459 of record NC_069115.1, on the reverse strand, counting down.
AGTTTCTTCATAAGGAAACTGTCTGGCTTTAGGTGTCTCATCTCCTACATCACAAAAGGGAAATCACATTAAGAGGGCTAGATGATTATTACCATTCTTACACCGATATTAACCTCCTTAAACAGTAGAGCTCTGTATAAACATATAGAAAATTTCAAATCTAGAATATCACGATTATATTGGTTTTTTCTTTGTTAAATGATAGTTTATAGCTAAGGACAACATATCTAAAAATTTAAGGAAGATCTGATGATCAACATGTTGACCACTCAGCCTCCTTAAAGCTGAACACTGCTCATAATTAGGCATCATGGTCACACAGGTATATAAATAAACATCCTTCAATTTTGTTAAACCTGACTGTACACCTGAAAGCCATGAGCAATATGTAGTATTCCTTCCATATCCTTTGATTTTATGATCATATTCTGTTTGTATATTATGCATTAACTTGTATATTTGATGTTTGTATTCTCCTGAGTTAAAATAAGTGTGTAAAAATATTATTTCATCACAATCAAGTAACAAGGAGATGTAAGACGTACATCAATACTGGTGTGACCTCTACAGCGAAATATCTTCAATTGTAAACAGGTCTGCAGCTTATATAGGGGTTTTAAGGCCTATGATGATGAAAGCGAAAAATACAGGACAATGCCTTATATGAGTATTGTTCAGCTTTAAATCCGTGTATACTCTAAATGTTGACAGTGGCAATACACATCAAATCTTATTTCTTTCCTTTTAACATGTACATGTTATATGACGAGGCACATGCTGTATACAGATAGGATACATTTCTGATCACCAGACTCTTACCATTGTTTCTGGAACTGAGAATCCAATCAGTTTGGTAAGAACCTGCAAGGTGAAATTCATATTTTTAAAAAATTATTATCTACAAACAAATGAAAGGCTTTCCATCAAGACAACACAGAAAAATAGATTTGATTTTTCCTACAATTTATCAATATATGCAAGTTGATGTACATGTAATATATATATATACCACTTGTCAATATTTTAGAACTGAGATATGAGATTTTAATTTATATAGCACTTTAGTTTGAAAGACTGCCTATCTTAAAAAAAAAAATATCTGTACTCAGGAAAAATAATCTGATCAAGAAAATTCAAGCATTAGCGAAAAAAGGTCTCTATGAAGTTGGCATGCAAAAAATTCCTTAATAACACCAATCGCTTTTAATATTCAAATGATTACACAGTAGAGTTACAAGGAAAAATAGTTAACTTATGAAAATTCTGCATATACTTTTAATGCATGACGTGACATGTTATTGTAGTTTCAAACTGACCTGATTGGAGAGATTGACGTCCATGACTTCTGAGCCGTCGTTGATCTTACAAGGCAGCTGCCACCTAACGCCTCCGATCCGACGAAGCTTGTCGGTGAGAGTGGACACATAAGCCTGTCAATACAGAAAATAGAGAAGCGATTCTAAAGTCTGAACTTAAATTGAAAATAATATTGACAAGAAATTACGTTGTATGTACCTTATAATTTATGGCTGAGATGGACATTTTTTATACAAATGCAAAGACTTTGCAAACCTTATGACAAATGCACAAGATTTCATGGCTGGTGACCATGAGGGTAATTGTATTTCTTCTGCAATATTTGCTACTTTCATACTAGCATGCACCAACAAAGAAAGCATAATATTGCTGCTCTAGTCTAGTCATGGCTTGCAAGGCGAACTTGTTTAATGAAAATTGATAAAGAGTCTGAGGACATTAATTGGACAACAATTAGTCCACCAACAATATTTTATTGCAAACAAAATGGCAATATGTATGTAGGTAGTTAAGCTTTATGTTAACACCTGTATACAACTACTACATTATGATTATACATACTTTTGTATGGAATCTGATTGGCTGACTGACGGGCATCTTTTTCTTCACAAAGGCCAGGTAAGTAAACGGCTCAGACTCTGGTAAGAGTTCTACAATACACAATACCATCTGCTCAACAACAAAAAAACCCACAAAGTACACATATCTTGAATACAATGGATATGTCAAAGTGATTTGCAAGTCCCAACCACTTATTTTTTAAGTATTTTACCCTCAACATCTTGAATATCTTCGTGTATGTTTTTAAACAGTCCCATCTAGTTTGAAATGACAAAGCTTGACTGTATTTCATACCTGTGATTTTTGTGCTCCCTCCAGCTGAAGTGGCAGCAGATTTCAGTGGACTTGTAATGGCTATCACCACAGGTTCTCCACTCCCTTTACTCTCTAAAGGTTTCTTCTTCTCCAGCGGCTTTCTTATCTGTGTCTGAAGCACAGAGTTACTGGGTTGTTCTTGACTTGTGTTTATCAATATAGATTCACTCATTTCCTTCTTCATAAGCCCTTGTGAGCTTTTAGGACTCATAAACAGTTTCTTTTTCTGGACAGGTAACAGAGGGTTTTGAGTTTTGCTGACATCATTTTGTATACATGTATTTTCCTTTGCTCTTCCAGAATTTGAAGAACCTCCCAATACAGACTGTTTTTCAACTCCATCACCAACAGCAGAAAGATCGAAATCATCCAAGTCATCTAAAAACTCCTCATCACTAAATTGTTTATCATTTGTGTCAACTTTTGGTAAAGATTCCTTCTCCAATCCAAGTTTCGTCTTTAGTTTACTTTGACAAGACATGGCTGCAATTTGCCCAGCACCATTATTGAGCGTGCCTGCTGCATTCTCTGAATGTTTTTGCTTTGCACTCTGAAAACCACTAGGAAGATCGACAGAACCTTTTGTTTTCTGATTTTCATTTTCTAGGGAAGATTTTGATTTTCCTACAAAAAAAAAAATTCAAATAATATCATAGTGAACACAGCTAACTCAAAACACAAATAAAAGCAATTTATCATTTATTCATATATATTTACAGAAAAAATAGCAAACATAAGCTTGCCCTCTTTCCAGAATCTGGAATATTCACTATAGTTAATGTTCCTCTAGAAACAGGTTAATACACTACCAGATATAGAGGAAGACTTTATGGACTGTGGGCCCACACCCAAACTGGACCTTGAATGAACAGCAGATTGCTGGACCGCAGAAGAAGCAGTGTTCATTGGCAGAGGTCCGGAGGAATGAGAGACAGGTTTGGGTTGTCTGGAAGTTTGTGGGGCTGAGAAGTTAGGAGGGGGTGGAGGAGGGGGAACTGAGTCCATCTCAAAATCATCCATGTCTTCCATCAATCCTTCCAATCCAATGATGTCATCTTCCCACTGCAATGTGTAAATTGACAGAAATTAATGACATTCATCAAAACTTTCTTCATTGCAACAAACCTCCATTTAGGGCTGGGACGATACTGTACTGAGCCGATTCGGTACATATCACGATACATGAGATGCGATACGATACATATCACGATGCATTACAATTAAATGAAAACATGAATAAAAGTTTAAAATTTATTCAACCTGCCGATGTGTTACCGCATGTCCAAGTTATTTTGTTATATTCATAATGAGTGTTGCACAATTTACAAATTACTTTAGTCTCGTGTACACTAGTTTTTCATAAACAAGTACTCCAAAAGTTTTCCACACTCCATATTTAGCTTCCTAACAGTTTTGACAACTTTACGAGGTTTTCCGCCATCTGTGTACTTTCATATTAGGCGCGCGGACTAAAAATAGCCGATATATGAAGCTCCGATATTTTTGAAAAATAAAAAAAGTTCGGTAAGGTATCGTTGTATTAATGGTAAATGTATCGATCCAAATATCGTCAAAATAAATACCGCGATGCACCGGTGGATCGTCCCATCCCTACCTCCATTACTAAATAAGTCTTATCTTTTGTTTTTAATTTTTTAGATTCATGAACACAGCATATTTGTTCATAGGCATCATAAAAGTTTAAGACTCCTACTTGTGGCATATTAAAGTGATATATTTCAAAGCTTCAAGTCATGATTGCACAGACAGACTGACGGACTGACAGACAAGGTGATTCCTATATTTACCCCCCTAAACTTTGTTTAAAGGGGGTATAATAACTGTTTACAATAATTGCATTACTGATTATTATGTACGATACATTAAAATTACTACCTTCACTTCCCTTTAAAGTAAGCTGTTAAGGTATAGACATTAAAATTACTACATTCACTTCCCTTTTAGGTAAGCTGTTAAAGTATTATATAATAGATATACCTCATCTTCTACTTTGATGGCCTCCTGTTTTGGAGCTGGTCCACTCGTGGGTCTTGGTCCAGCTGTAATTATAACCAAGTACAACAAGCACTCTATAAAACGGGGGAAATATACATAGGGCAAAACAGGCACAAATGAGTTAGAATCATTATTACTAGAATCTGTTAAATCCAATCAATTTAATAAATTACAATTCTTCCATAATAAGGGAGATAATAATGACTTTTGCTGCAAGTGTGAATACCTTATGTACATGTACCGGGTATTTGCGTTTGCTATAAAAATGCATTAGTTTAACCCAGAATCTAGAATTTATAACATTAAGTACTAGTACTGACCCAGTGGTCTGTTCTGTTGGGGCTGGGAGGGCACCTCTGTCTTTATTTTCTGAGACTGAAACTCTGTCTTCAGTTTCTTATTTTTTGATGTCACAATGCCGTCACCGGAGAACTCCTGGTGGTAGTCCTTTCCCGAAAACTGAAGACTTTGTTCCCTTTGGAAACAGCATGTGATGAATATAAACAGTGACACTACACTTCAGAATCACATCAATATATATCGTCTAGAGTTTGAGCGATGTATTTTAAATTTATAACAGAAATTACAAGACTAGATGTACAGTTACATGTATAACACATTAACATTAATTTTAATATTCTAAACCCCCCCCCCCTCCACTCCCCATTTTCACAATTCATATTAATACATGTACATGTACTTGCCATGGCAAATTTTTATGATTCTGCTGACCAACTTAATAATTCAGCCTACTGTTTACTTTGTCCAAATACCTTCATATTTTGTACAAACTTAATTTATCCATAATATGTCATGGGTCAAAATTTGAACCTTTATCAACTTTTGAAATACAATCCTGGTAAATATATCGTATATAATTGTAAAAGTAACATCAAACAAAATGGTTGAATCACATCAGGCTGTTAAATGTAGATCATCAGTTCAAACAAAATGCATTTTGTTAAGTTTGATCTGATGAATTGCGCCTAGCAACAAGACATGATCTGAATTTTGGATCAATCTCCCGTTACGATTATATATTTATAACATACTCTTCCATTACAAGGCACTAAATTCAGCGTTAAACGTACATTGCCTGTTTCAATGAGTTGACGGGAGTGTTGGTCTCCACGAGGGCATCCACTTCTCCGCCCAGCACAGTCACGTTGTCCGCCGTCAACATCAGGATCCCGCGGCGACACTGAACACTTCCCTTCACCAGAACCTGAGGAAAACCAGAGCAAATTGACACAAATTTTAAATCTTAATTTAACAAGAGTTTTACAAAGTGGAGTACCCCCTTGTATTTTGGAATGTGTTCAAAATCATTACACCTCTTTTGTTTGTTGTGTTCTACTGTTCTCACTAACATGAAATTTAAGTAATGTTGTATAATCATGTACATATAGTTAAACTCAATAATATTAAATATAATTTGTGAAATAATGCACTAAAAACTTAGACACTGTAAAGGGTTTGACAATTTACAATGGTTTTAAAAGAAACATGCAAAGTTAAACTTTGTACACAAACACAGTAAGACACTTACATACCTACATATATACAAAGCAATGCTATATCCCCTCTCAAGGAAATATCTACAGCTGTGACTTCTCACACAAAGAGCTTGCCAATTGACATTTTAATCATGAAACACTACCGGTAATACCCAACCTGTCTGAATGAACTATAAAAACTAAAACCAGTCTTTCTATACAATATACAATGTACCTTACAAAACAGTTTTTTTATACCTTACAGCCTGGTTTCATCTGGCCGCTCAGACAGGAGATTGGTTTGTACTCCATTCCCTGCACCGTTATTTCACCGTCTGTCATCGTCAACATCATCATCCGTGTCGGCTTGGGTTCCCACTAAAAGATACAGTTATATCTTTATATATGATTGGACATCTACTCCATCATTTCAATAGGTACAATATGTAGTTCATAAATCATATTTGAATTTTTCCTTTCCATAGTTTCAAAGTTATAAAAAATATTTTGTGAAAAGGATAATGTGTTTACTGCGATTTAAAGAGGCTATTCACCAACCATTTTAAAATTGTGAAATTCTGATATGGTCAGGTAGGGTGACCGCTTGTAACAAGAATGATGGATAAACTGTTTACCGGTGGAGCTGGCTCAGCAGTGACCTCCACATTTCTGCTCTCTGACCCCTGCACTTTTTGTAGTTGACCATAATATGGCTTTCCTACATCTACCATTGAGTCCACCTGTCAGAAAATTATTAATCAAAGGCCTGAAGGGCCACAATGGCGTCGAGTTAAAGTTAATTTGAAGAGTAAAAACCTAAATAATTTTTTTAACAAGTGAAAAGCTGTCAATGTGACAGCTAACCGGGTTTTTCTTTTTATATGCGAACTGTAACCATAATCCATGTCAACCCATATCCAGTGAAATAAAGTACCCCATATGCAATATTTTGCTAAAAAGACTTAGTTCAAAAGCTGGTATTTTTTTCATAAATAATCAGAAATAAAAATCCTAGAAATATTCACACCTCTGATACATGTACAATTAATCTGCAAAAGAACAACTTTTTATCTATAAAACTGTAGGAATAGTTATCTGTACAATGAGGTTACTCTATATGCAATATTTTGCTAAAAATTGACTAACTTCAAAAGCTGGTATTTTTTTCACAAATTATCAGTAATCAAAATCCTAGCAATATGCACACCTCTGATATATGTATAATTGATCTGCAAAAGAACAACTTCTTATCTTGAAAACTGTAAGAGGAGCTATCCGTACAATGAGGGTACGCTATATGCAATACTTTGCCCAAAAATGATTAAATTTTTTGATTTTTTTTTCATAAATTATCAGTAACCAAAATCCAAGCAATTTTTTTCATAAATTATCAGTAACCAAACTCCTAGCAATAAGCACACCTCTGATATATGTATAATTGATCTGCTAAAGAACAACTTCCTATTTTGAAAACTGTAGGAGGACTTATCCGTACAATGAGGGTACCCTATATGCAATATTTTGCCAAAAAATGACCAAGTTCAAAAGCTGGTATTTTTTTCATAAATTATCGAAAATCAAAATCCTAGCAGTATGCATACCTCTGATATATGTATAATTGATCTGCAAAAGAACAACTTCCTATTTTGAAAACTGTAGGAGGACTTATCTGTACAATGAGGGTACCCTATATGCAATATTTTGCCAAAAAAAATGACCAAGTTCAAAAGCTGGTATTTTTTTCATAAATTATCGAAAATAAAAAAAAAATTAAAAATAGAAAATGTTATTTATCACATAACTAATAAAATTACAACTCATTACAAATTTGCTCACCTAATTATTAAAAAGTTTTGAATTTCAATTGAAAATTTAAGTTTATAGAAATATCTTAGGAGTTAAAAATTTTTTAGATTTTTTTTCTCTATTTATATGAAAATAAATATTAAAATTATTATTGTGTTTAATCTTATATATTGTATACTGCTGATAACCACTCTGTCTCTCATTATCAATTTCATCTAAAATTCACAAGGATCCAAATGACACGGGCCGAAAAGATCAGGGGTAGATAAAAGAAAGCACCCATTCACGTTGTTTACAAAGTGAAAGTAGTTCACTAGTTGGTTTAAAATAACTTTTGGTTGTAGATGTACTTATCGCTCGATTAGGAAGTTTTGTTTCTACAAGATCAAACATTTGTGCATTGTCAATTTTCGATATGGATACAAAATAATCTATTTTGCAGGCTAGTACATTTCATAACCAAATTGAGTATGTAAGCCCAGCTATCGCATGTGTCTCGGTGCTAGTGTATTCATCCGCTGAAACCGAGACATATTGTTTTCAATAAAATGTGAACATTTTTAAAGACGGCAACCATTTCGAATCTGCAAACTTGTTTTGTTGACGTACAGTTCTGTTCGAAATTGAAGTATGTCATCTATTTTTCTTCAAACACATACGAAAACTTTGCACTCATTTGAGTTGTTTGGCTCCTAAAAACGTAACTTCCGGACGTACGATCCCTAGATGGCTTTCGAGCTTCGCTCGACGCCATAAAAATATATAAAAAGATCTGAGGATATATTGATACAAATTGCAAATTAACATGTACGGATATGTAGCTCTAACGTCGTCCATCTTTCTTTTTCTTTTTTTTTTTTTGGGGGGGGGGGGGCCTGGAAGCTACACACCTGCATGGAGCAACAAACTTTCATAAATAATCCTTTTACCAGCATGTTCATACCTGTAAGGCAAATACCCCATTGAGCTGAAATTTTTGGGTAGATGCAATTTGATCTGGCAGGCATTTTGAACCAATTTCTCTCAAGTCGGCGAGAAGCCACTGCTCAAATACAAGTCCATTCAGTTGTGTTTGAGAAAGCCTTATCCCCTAAAAAGAGATTAAAAATTACATCAGGATTCGTTTTAATCAGCAATAAGTTTTAACTACATGTATGAGCAGAACTGCTAGTCCCTTGTCTTGCTAGCCTATATGTACATACCTTTAAAAAGAATTCAAGAGTTATAAAAATACAACAGCCAAATCATAAGCTATTCAAAAGTAAATTCATTTGGTAAAAAAAGTTGTCTTTGCAAACCATGACATAAACGCAACCTACAGGTGCAATGTCAAACCTCTATCAGCATGATCTGCTGATCGATCAGTCCATATGTTGCAATCAGCATGGACTAAACGCATTCGTATTTTTTTCTAAACAAGGTAGCCTTTTGTAAAAACATTAACATCTAAAGCACACTAGGCCCCTGCAAACATTGTATAAGGTTTACAGCTTTGTGAGCGGGCAATGTTTATAAAAAGTCGACCTGGTTTTCCTCTATGATCCATTCAACACAAGCTTCAAGCCAGTCTCCGGGTACAAGGATATGTCGGGATTTTAGCCAGGAATTAGTTGCAGACACCGAAGTTTGAGTCATGCTATTACAAACTCATCTGAGGCACACTGCTTGGTATGTTAGCTGCTTTAATTTCTGCTGCTTTAATTTCTTCTGCATATCGCCATGTCGGTGTTTTGGCGGGAAATTTTGTAAACAAAAATAGTAAAATCCGAACCCGGGTAATATAAGTTCCGGATTTTTACCCACCCCCTTTCACCCTTTTTTTAATGGTTCTAAAATTTTAAAGTAGCTATTGTTCGTACATCATGTTAAAAGTGATTTGTTCTACGGAAAAATGCATTTCTTTACAACTGATCAATCCGTATCCAAATGAAAAGAAGCGGCGCTTCTTTTTTTTTTTTCAGAGTACTGTTTTGGTTAGCATCGGTCCTCCAAATTCGGAGGGAAAAAATATAACCCCTCCAAAAAATTAAGGTTACTTTGACCTATTAAATGGGAAGGTAAATTGCCATAGTCACGGTATACGATATGAAAATTCAAAATTTATAATGTTTATAAGAAATACCGTTTGCATTACATGGCTTATATGGTAGCCGTAAATCAAAACTTTTATTCCCTTAATAAGACAAATATTCTAGGTATAAAATTGCTTGAAAAATAGTTATACTGCAACTTGTAATCTAAAAAATCTAGTCCGTGAAAATTTAATCCCACAAGTTCACCGTATTGTCATGAACAACATTTCTATCAAACCATTTATATTTACAACTATTTTGATTTTCATTAGTATATATTACAGATATTACAATGAAACGTTGATTAGTTTGCGATTAATAAACATTCATTAATTTGGTCGTAAGTCGTAAGTTCTTTTGTAAACCGCAGCCCAGTGGCGTTTAAAATAATCATCTTTTATAAGAATATTACTACATGAGTATCATAGAACATTTTCTATGATACTATAATAATCTTAATTTAAAAAATTATTTTATTATTATTATTTATTTATTTATTTTTTGTAATTACATCCACCAAGTATGATTCCATCTATATTTTACGGATATCATATCTACACGCCCCCGGCGTTTGTCGATTGGTCGATAAGAAAAATCACGGACTGCACGAAATTATCATGATGGTGTCAGACTCAGTCTCCCATAGGTGCCAATTAATTTGGCTGTGTTTTCTTAGCTAACGTACTGATGTACATTAACAGTAATTTAGGGAATTTTACTTACACTTTTACAATCATGCAGTTTAATAATCTGTAAAAAGAAAGATGTTTATATAAAAAATGATATGATTTCTTTGACGATTCAGGTCATAAAGGTAGCGGATCATTGCAGAATAAAATTCATTTATGTAACATATTTTCTTTATTTGTTCGCATGAATTGTCGAAGAAAGTATTCTTCTGTTTAATTAATATAGCTCCAGAAAAAATTGCTCGAAATATAATCATGATGATAATGCATATAAATTTATCATGTGCAGCATGGCACCTGACGTTAATCAAATTTTCTTAATTAATCCAAACAATAAAATGCTTTCTTTGGTGATTCATGCGGGCTATGAATCATGGAGACAAATCACAAAAATACATAACCCGCGTTAGCGCAGGTACGTAGCATCGTTTTTGAAAGTTGGGGTAGGGGAATCATCAAAAAAATCTCGACCCAAAAAAAAAGGGGGAGGTATTTTACACTTTTCAGAAGTCGTAAAAATCCTAATTTGTGAGTGTGGGGGTGGTGGGGGGGGGGGGGAGCGTACTGGACTCTGTATATATAACTTCTACTTCAAATTTTACTGTTAATTTTCTACCTATCACTTTAAGTCTTAATTGTTTACATGCTAACCAAAAAGTGGGGGGTGGGGTGGGTGTTAAGCTCCCTCCGATGCTACGTGCCTGCACCATAGTAACGTTCTGCAAATTTTTTTCAGCAATGATCGCTACCGTCATTAGTTCTCTGTTCATAGAGAAAGGTACTATAGTTTTTTCCTGATGGCTATAATACTTATAACACTTCATGCAGTTAAATTTATAATTTTTATACACTACGTTAATGACAATTAGCGGGAAAGATTAGCAGTTAAATATGCTATACATATATCAGTAAACTCAATTAAAGTACACATAGCAATCCATTGAATAAAAGAGAAAACAAAAACTTGTGTATATATATACAGTTTATTTTACAGTTATGATATTAATAAGATTTGTTTTCCAATTGTCTTTTGTGAGGAAATATGATGATATCAAAGAGACAACACGATACACATGAACAGCTATACACACATATTGAAAAGTTATCACAAACGAGTTGGCTTTACGTCAATCTCGACAAAGTCTATCATTGGGCCATAACAGTATTTACACGTATGTCATTTTGCCTCAGTTAATCTCTCCTATACTATCTCAAAAGGGCTTTAAAAAAATGTTTTTATACAACCTGGTGTTGGGAGAGTATGGTGCTCAGTTGCTAAGACTTACACATTTTATAGTTTAATAAAAATAAAACCATTTAATTAATTCTTGTCTTAAAAATCAAATGTACAAAATACCATGTAAATTATTCACAATCATCTACATGTATTGGCAACAGAAGGAAAACTTGGTATTATTACAATTCTAATTACCCTTAAGTACAGAGGATTTTATTTTTCTGGAATGTTTTAGACAGTTTTTTGTGTCCGTAATTAAGTTTATCTATTAAACACATAAATGCATATATATATCATAGTGTGCCAACTAAGTAAAAAGAAGTGTGTGTGTGTCAAGTACAAACTTTTTGGTTGCATATAAAATGTTACTGTCAGTTCATCATAGTCTTTAATTTATTACCGGTAAATGATGTTTCAAAGTGGATGGGGGGTATTTTTAACAATGCACTATTTGCAAGTAGGTATCTACTGTAATGATACATATATTAAAAATTATGCAATTAAAAAAATTAAGTTTTTCTACTTTTTGGGGGGCTTCACATTAATATTTCAAAGATCAAAGAAAGGACCATTATGTATTGACTAAATGAATCACAGAGAAGCGTGCTACTTTAAAAGTAGAACAACCCTTATCATGCTTATTGCACCAAACGAAGTTTTATAGGGATTAAAAAAAAAACTCTTGTGACAATGGTAATCAATTACTCTAGAAGTCCTGTATTTTAATTCCTATATGAGTCTGACAGTAAGCAAGTTTGGTTGTGCATAAACTGTTACATACATGTACATTAAAACTAATTCAACAAACTTTTTGCTGTATTGCTTCAAACAAAATTATACATTTATATTCTACACAAATTCTCAAATTTGTTCACACTTCAACAGGCCATAAATAACTATAAACTCTACTCAACAAAAATGTGGACTTGATTGACCAGTCATAAATAAAATCAAGTCCTAAATTATTGATGTGACTCTCCCAACATTCATGATTTCGATAAAAAAAAACAAACCTATGACTATGATATACATGTACTTGTATATATATATATATACAGAGTGTATATTCAAATAAGCACATGGAGTCAAAATTTCAACAGGCATGGGGAAAGAATTTTTTTTTACAGTTTAACATTGCAGGCCTGTAGCCCCTATCGTCCATCAAGAAAAAAAAGAAGAATTTTCACATCTAAACCCTGCAGAAAAACAATATAAAATGCCTGTCACATAAAATACTCTGTCCTTGCTATCAGACGATGGTGGGGGGAGAGATAGAGTTAAGAGTCCACTCATGTGGTACGAATTTTCCCTGGCACATAATTCTTGTCAATATTTGTTTCCTGTAGGAACATATGGAGACACTTCTCATTCTGTGCAAGAGGGTGTCCTGCCACTCTGCAAAAGAAAAAAAAAATTTTCAAAAAATATACATTTTTTTTTTGGACATACTGTGTACAGGAAATATTTACCCCTGTTTTATTTTCGCCCATTTTGCCCTTGTTGCCAGCGAGCAAATTTAAGACTGGGCAGATTCCTTTGTCTCAAATTATCTCCCTTTAAACACAACTTTGTCTGGGTGAATTCAAGACAAGGCGAAACCGTTATTTAGTAAAGAAGGATGTAAATATCATGGAGCGAAAATGACTCTGTATACAGTAAATGGTAAGGTTAGCAATTCAGAATAATGGAGCCCTAAAAAGACCAAGAATTATTTTCTTAATTCACTGCCCACTTGGGCTTTCAACATAAAATAATGGCGTCAATTGATAATTGCAGAATCTTTAGATCACTATATACATTTGGTCAGGAAAAGACTTAATGTATAACTGGCCCAATGGGCAAATGCTCTTCACACAGCGTCTGCTTAAATCCAAAACGTAATGGCTGCAGATCAAAGTTAATGTTATTTACTACATTTACTACACTAAATAACTTTAAAGTAACTTACCTAGAGACAAAAGTTAAATTTAAAGACACCCAGATGAAAAACAATATAACACCTATCTTTGATCACAAGGTCATAAGAAAAATGTTTAGTTTAGATGTTCAATGTAAAAAATTCATATTACATTTAAATTAAAGTATTCTCACTCTGACATCTAGTGAGTAGTGACTGAATTTTATTTCGCCTCTAATTTAAAGAGTGTATTGTTATACTAGTGA